>NW_017731921.1:1250464-1253479 GCF_001890085.2 Hipposideros armiger
AGCAATTTTCTCACTGTTTACATCAAGTTTCACTTTACTTAACTTTGTTTTCAAGGCCCTCAGCCACTACCTTGATGATTTCCTTTTCCCCATTTTTTTCTGTCAATTTAATCTCTAACATTAAATCAAGAGTTACTGTTTTGTGTTTTTCTTTTCCAGTCCATATGCTTGCACAGTAAGGATAAGAGAAGATTTTGCTGTGTTATCATAAGGCGTGATGCTAACAAAGCAAATTATGTTTTTCCGATAGGTTATGGAATGTTTTGCAACATGTTTAAATTGATTGCTCCTGTTTCCTTTACTCAATCTCAAATTTAATTTTTTTTAGTCTTGAGGGTCATGAGAAAAGTTTGAACTTGGTCACATCATATGGGTCTTAACCTTCACAGTTATCTTGTAACACAAACAAATATTACTCATGCTAATAAAGGGTTAGAAGAATTGTTTGGACATCTCATAGGACTTTGACTTAGATAAGTTATTATAATAATACATTTTCTCAAGAAAATGTCTTCAATTATTGCTTTCCTGGTTTCTGGTCTTCTGTATGTTTTCTGAGTTCCATCTGACTAAGAATGCTTTAAAATGCTGCTCTGGCCTAAGTATATTTTGGGAAATTATCACATTTGCTTTATTCACAAATAGTGTTATTTTATGTGAAGGAAATTTTAATAGTAATAATTATTATCTTAAATTGTGTCAAAATGCATTTGTAATGTCCTTTTGCATTTTTCCTTAGCCATTGTTTACCTATTCATGGTGTAAATGGAAACCAGTAGATAGCCTCTCATATGACTATTTTAATATAAAGATGATTAAGGAATTGGCCAGAACTACAGGAAAGGGATTTCCTTTAGCCTTTATCTTTCCATGTCTTCAGGGATGCCAAATAAAAGTTGCACTTAGCAATATTTGTTTCTCATGTAGGCACCAGCAAGAGCTACATTCAGGTACAGGAATCTGTGTCAAGAGTCAGGTTCTGATCCCATTGTTTTAGCATCTGTCTTCCAGTCCCAGATTGAAATTCTTCTAGGAGTGAGCCAAGGAGACTCAGGTAGAGGTCGCCTGGAGCCTGATTCACCTCCTTTCTTAGAGTGACTTGGGCAGATTCCTCCACCTCTCTGGATATCAGTTTCCTCATTGGTAAAATAAGGAATGGCAGATAGCACTTAGTGAACACTATGTGCCAGGCGCTGTTCTAAACACCTTACATATAAACCCTGTTTAATCTTCACAACTCTATAAGTGTGGAAGATCCAATACACACATACTCTTTTACTCTCCCCCCACCTCCCCTTTTTCCCTTATTGTCATAGCACCTTCGTGTGTGTGTATAATACATACATATTTGCTGTTATTATTTTATTATGTTTTCATTTTGTCAGTGTCCTTGCACTAGAATATAGATGTTACAAGGGTGGGAATTTCCATTTGTTTTTTTCACTGGTATATGTCTAAAACACAGCCTGGCACTCAACAAATATATGTTGGATGTTGAGTAAATGAAGTACAGAGAGATTAAGTTAATTTACTGATGCACGTGAGGCTAGTACAGGGGCGGAGCTGGGAGCTGATCCCGGGTTGTTTATCTCCAGAACCCAGACTCTAACGCATGACCTTATACTGCATTCAATTAGGCAATCGGTGGCTTCCAAAGCCATGCCTCGTAATACTGGTTTCATTCAGAATTGTATCTGGTGCTTTAAAAAATACAGATGACTGCTGCTCCCCACTATCCCTCATTAAATACTTGGATTCCCTCTTTGTGGGCCTGGAGTCACTACATTTTGTCCTAAAATTCCCAAGTGAACTTAATTTGCACCTAAGGTGGAGAATCAGTGCTGAAAGTTTATTTCAATAAATCCCTTAACTTTATAAATCTTTGAATTGGCTGGAAAACAGAACAAATTGAAGACAGTAAGACCAAAGCTTCTGAGTTCATGATCTGGCTCATGACTGGATTCATGGTTGAGTTCCCAAATTTTCCTATAAAGACTTTCCAACTAGTCCTAATTATATAAGATTGGCCTGTGACTCATAACTAGAGATTTTACTATAGGCTGATAATGATCCAATAATAATCTATGTGATTTAAAATTAGTGGTTTAACCATTTAAGTGATTAACTATCTGCTTAAATGCTCTACTATCTAGAATCTGTGTCTTATCTACAAGGAATGCAATAATATGCACAGCAAAGAGATGGAATTACCAGCCTAATATCCCAGTAATGAAAGTAAGGTAGTAATGAATGTTCTGATAGAAAATATTATCATTTTTATTAAAATAGTAATTAATAATTTTAAGATTATACTTGCAGATATATCTGTGTGTAACAATAAATTGACAGTCTAACTCTCCCTGGAACTGGACCTTGGGAAATTTTTTCTCTCACAGCTTTTAATTAATGCACCCTACTCTACTAGATAAGTAGAATTTTTAAAAAGTACTTTTTGGTGAAGCGTTATCCCTTCAAGTCATGTGACAATCATTACCATAGCAATGCAATGGAACATGGTGCCGAATGACTCGAAATAACAGCTAGCCAGAAAGATTGGTGTATTCGTTTGTGCTATAGGTGATTCCTGATCCTAAAACTAATGACTGAAAATAAGGTATTTAACAGACAGATGCCTGTGAAATTGATTGAGTATCCTTTTTATTTTTAGTATGCTGTCCAGATACCTTAACGCATTTACTTTTCTTAAAACTTCTGTGACTGTGTTACTATGGATTCTCCAAGAAGCCGATGCCAATTCAGGATTAAATGTGTAAGAAATTTATTAGGGTAAATGCCCGTGAGAGAAAATGGCAAGAGAAAATGGGAAATGGGAAATGTGAATGTGATCATATCCTGGTTTTACTTAAAATCCTACAATGCCTTCTTATGGCTCTTCGAGTACATACAGCATCTTTTTTTTTTTTTAAAGATTTTTATTGGGGAGTTGGGGGGATGGGAACAGTGCTGGGGAATGGGAGAAGGGGAACAGACAAGTTGCTGTCGTTTTGTTCTTCA
>NW_017731921.1:1254073-1265125 GCF_001890085.2 Hipposideros armiger
ATTGGGGGAAGGGGAACAGACAAGTTGCTGTTGTTTTGTTCTTCAGTCTAGTTGTGGAGTACGTTGCTTCACTGGCCCAAGTTGGCACCATCATTGCGCTCTTCCTGGGCGAGGCAGATCAGTTGCCAGCCTCTGGACGGCCGCTCACTGCAGCTGCTGGCCGCTCTCGCTGAACTTTTAGCTTCTTGAATATCTCCTTCTCTTTCCTGTTCACAGGCCTTTGCGCTTAAAGTTCACTCCCCACCTTTTCACATAGGTAAATCCTACTCCACCTTCGCATCTCCGTTTAATCCTGACTTATTCTGGGTAACTGTCCCTGTGTCTGTGTTAACATTGAATCAGCTCTGACTCCTGGCGACTCCATGAGTGAGTGATGCCCACAATGTCCTGTCCTCAACTGTCCTCAACAGCCCTGCTCAGCTCCTGTAGACTCACGCCTATGGCTTTTCTTATGGAGCCAACCCATCTCATATTAGGTCTTCCTCTTTTCCTGCTGCCTTCTATTTTTCCCAGCATTATTGTCTTTTCCAAAGAACCCTGCTTACCCATGATGTAGCTACCCGAAGTAGGACAACTTCGGTTTCGTCATTTTTGCCTTAGCGATGTTTCATGCTTAATTTGCTCTAGGATCCACTCGTTTGTCTTTCTGGCAGTCCAGGGCATTTCCAGTAAAAATTCCCCTATTATATAAACTCAATAGTCAATAAATCCCGCCTCCATTCCTCACCTCCAACCCTCAAAGGGATTTTCCTTATTCTTATACTTGGGAAACACAGGTCCCAGAGCCATGTCTGCTATTGGTCTTTCCTGCTAATTCCACTATCATTTTGATGTGACTTTATTTATATCTTATTTAATCATCTTGCCAGATTTTCCTTAGTTTTTTGCCTGGCTCCAAGGTACATATAACAGCAGGTATGATCAGAGAAGTAAAGATATTTTGCCTATTTTTTCTAGTCTGCTTTAATAGCTGGGAAGGAGCAACTTGATGGGAGTTGGTGGTTTGGATTAGTGGCAAGAACATGAGTTTGGGAGTCAAACTCAGTTTGCAATCCCAACTCCACTTTCTAACAGCCATTTGAATGGACTCTGTGAGTCTCAGGTCTTCATCAGATAAAAGGGCAGGGAAATCATGGTTGACTTGGAAGAACAGGGCAGTTGTAGGTTATGTAACTTTGAAACCTTCATGAAATTGTTCTGAGGATTGAGAATTGTGTGATACAACACACACACACACACACACACACACACACGCACAGACACACAGACACACACAGGGCCTGGTTTTGTTGGACATCAATGATAGACAAACCCAATTAGCCCCAAAGGCCCATTATCCTTCCCTTTAATCCCCCCCACCCCAACAATCCATTACCCAATCTCAAGGAAAGTGTAGGCTGATAGTTTGACTACATCCTTCCATTGTGTAGATGTTCACCCCCTTCCCCAACCCATCCCTGTCAATGGGTGGGGCGTTACAGGGGTGGGGTCTCATTCTCCTGAGGAGGCATGCAGCTTATGTCTTCCTGGCCTAAACTGTAGGTAACGAAGACTCAGGTGATTGTGTGTACTCTCCTACTTGTCTCCTTGTCAATTTTCTCTCAATTTATCCCATTTCATATTTGTACCATGAGGTACTAATAGTAAATGCTTGTGACCTTTGCATGACAATTGGAGACCAAGTAGGGACAAACACCAAACATTCCAGTGTTATGTGTTTTAGAAGCAGCAGAGTTTAAGTGGTGCACCAAGGGTGGGAAAAAAACCTTCCTAAGGTGACCAGTCACCTGAAAGTGTAGAGCCAGTGTTGGCTAGCCCAGGATCATGTTTGATGGCATCAGAGGAATCCTTCAGACACCAAAGCTTTCAAGTCCACAAGTCACTTGAAAGAGGTGGATTTTCAGCAAAAGGAAACCCCAGAAGCATGAGACTGCTGGTTGCCTGAATTTTGCAAATTTCCAAGGCCACTCTCTCAGACATTGTTTTAGAAGGTCTGGGGTGAGGCCAGACATGTTTTTGAAAATGTCCATCGTAAGTTGTGATGTGTCCTCCTGGATGAGGAGTGATGTAATCCGTCATCCCCAAGTCCCATCAGGTCTTCAGTTCTAAGGGCAGGCTTACTTGTACACATATGGGTTCTCTCCCTTGTTTCATCGGAGAAACTGTATAAAATAATTTGTTTGTACTTTCTACCTTGCCTTCATCCCCAAATTTCTTGTACATTTCATCATTTCTCATAAAGCCTAACACCCTGTGTTGCAACTGAGATAGGTAGATGGTCTCCTGCAAAGTTAGATATTTATACAACTTCTGTTTGTCACACTGTAATACTCTGATGCATGTTGTGTGATTTTCTTCCACCTTCCGCACAAAGACCACTACTGTCTGTTTTACAATTCTGCAGTCTCAAATGTACAACCCGTTTATAATTTGCTGCCTGACTTACAGCACAATGCAGTTTCCTGACTCATCACCATGGTAACGAGGACAGAGCCTTCATCCTGGAGGAGCTAAGAAGAGATGAATGTGGGAAGCCTGAGGAATGCGAGTCCCTCTAGAGAAGGAAGGAAAATCTGAGATAAGGGTTCCTTTTAGCTCTTCCTTTAAAAGAAAAATCTTCATGTGTGAAATACCTTAAGGGCTGCTTGTACTGAGATTGGTAAAATCTTTGGCAGGTACTGTGACCCTCATGCCAAGCTCATCTCTTCAGATCTTGCTCCTACTATTTAAATGATGCCACCACACCACTGTTTGACCATGGGTCTGTCTTCATTGCCATGTACTTTCATCCAGTGCTGTGGCACCATGGGTGTCTTTTGGCTGATGCTGAGATGGCCAGATCCTGACTCACTAGAGTCATGCCCCATCTCTCTTTTGCTTGTCCAAGAAAAGTGTTAGGTTCTCTTTTCATTTGTCACATGTAAAGCTATCAGGTGCTCCCTGAAACTTTCTGCTGAACCACAGAGCACGAATCAGGGTAAAGACTTAATGGAAAGAAAAGTATAATGTATCAAAATCTAAATGGGGAAAAGAGTGGGTAAGAGCAAAACGAAGCAGAAAAATTCCTACAGACATGAGAAAATAAATATGTTTTCTTAAATTCATTCCAGTGGAATAGTCTGTAAAGAGGGAAAAGCCCAAATTGAAATATAACCCTAAGTAGACTCTTTAAAATGATTAGTCAGGCAGTTAGATTTTCATGATATTTCACATTTACTAAACTTTAGCTTTGATGTTGAGGTCATTTGTGTGATCTTCAAATATGCAGGCCTCCTACATAGGCCTTCTAACTCCAGGGAATGTGGATGGGTTTCCCTGAAAGAGACATTGACAGATTCTAAAGGGGTTTACAGTGCAGATAGTAAGGAAAGGGAAGAACAGGGAAAAGGCAGAGCGGTATCTCCAGCTGGTATAATGCCATCCTTCTCCAGAACAGCCTCTTTTTCTCAGTTACTTAGTTACACAGGACATCACAATGAATAAGCTATTGGCCCTTAGGTATGGAGAGAGGTGAGTCAAAAACCTTATTTCCTAGTACAAGATTAAAATCAGTGTTTCATGGATTTCTCATTCTCTTCCATCACAAGGTGAACAAATAAGTAAGGGAGAGGGTTAGAAGAAATTGTTGAGCTCCCAAATGTGACCTGGGGAAGTTGTAATTGACCCTGAACTATCTCATGCAGTTGGGGTCCCAGAAAAGATGGAGTTGGAAGAAAATGGATTTTCTTGTCAGGATCTTGGGCAAATTATTTGCTGGGAGAACCATAGCTGGCATTACAGGGAATTTGGAGTTCAAAACTTTAAAGCACTCTAATAATACTTGACTCCAACATGCTCCTGGTAAATATTTCTGTTTGTTGTCAGTGGGCCCATTATTGGTGTATGCTTCCTACCTCATTGGCCGTTTAGCTCATCTCTTACAGAAAATCCCTTATTTGTACTATATACTTTATCTGCCTAATTTTGAGGGCAGTCGAAACCATCATGCATGTCGCTACAGAAATTGTGTTCTTACACAAGTAAACCGAGAAGCACAACTGCTAAGCGTCAGACTCTTGATTGGCATTTTCACTGCTTTTAGCACAAGTTCAGGTCTGTTCCTCTGCCCAGCCCACTTCCACCGCAGAGGCCAGAACAGCACATCAAAGCCAGAAGTCCAGCAAGTCATCAGAGTTCAGATTCTTTCCTGCTTCCCTGTGGAGGGGTCAAGAATACAAACATCCTCAATTGCTACAGCAGGAGGGAACATTAGTCCATCAACAAAACCAAACAGGAAGCACCAAATGGGCATTTCTTCTATTTATTTTGTGACTATTAAGACAGAGGTAATTTAGTTCTTTCAACCAAATTTGTCAATGAAGCATAGAAAATACCTTATAAACACCTCATAGGGTGTCGTCATTTTGGTTAGTTTAAACTCTGCAAAAAGATTGAATGCTGTTTTCCCAGTTATTTTACTTACTACAATTTATGCAATACTACATTCTTAGGATGTTGGAACTAGACCATATCTTGTTATTTTTTAGGCTGTGAACCAGAGACCTAACATTCGCTGTAGTCTACTGAGATGCACATTATGATTCGCTTAGGTTTTAATTACATTTCTTAGATATTTCCTTTCCAGATCCAGGGAGATGTGCATATATTGAGCAGAATACTTGCACTTCCCTACATTTGGTGACAGGGTGTCAACAGTGTCAGAGAAGGCCAGGAAATACCTCAAATGGTACTTCAGAGGTTTGTTTGCCTTACCCAAATTTTTAATTTTGCTGTATCAGTTAGAATCCACTGTATTACATCAGAGCAGGTTCTGTTTACTCCGCTTCCAGTAGCAGCAGATAAGCAAAAATGAGGCACATTGTAATGATTTAAACAAGCCTGGTAAAGGAGCAAAAGGGAATGTAATTAGTATTTTTTTTAATATTTCCAAAAATAGATCAATGAGTCACATTATTCTTGTAATTATTTAGAATCTCTTAATTCCAGAAGATCATTTGGCCTGCTGTTGAAAGGAAATGAATGTTTCTTTTCAGCTTTCTTCACTATTTTTCTCATCCAGCCAGTGGTGTACCAATGGCGGGAGTGGTCCACCCCAAGGATAGGCAATAAGGATAGGAGTGCTCTGTGTGGAGAAAATTTTAAAGAAATAAAATAAATAAACAATAAATGCTAGTTGCTTTTTATTATCACTATGCACTGACAATTCTAAGCAATGCTAATGATACTACTTCTCTCTTAAAAAAAATACTTTTGTTGGTCTTAAGTTTTAAACTGCTGTGGTTACTGAAATTTAATAATATACTATGTGTAAGCTAAAAATTACCATGTTTTTATTACTTATTTAATAAACATTGTATTCTACATGGAAGTAATTCCATCTCCCCCTGCACGTGGACTCAGCTACACATGTTTATTTCAAGAATAAGCAGCCAAGTTCTGTTTCATCATTATCATAATCACTGTGCCAGAATTGTTTATTTTTAATCTATGTTGAAACACAGGATTACATAGTATAATACCACAAGGGTTAGAGATATGAACTCTGCCTGAAACAAGCTCAAATAATTCACAACCATTGTAAGCTGTGGAAAATTTTGCCAAATATAGTGGAAACTTATAATGACTTTTCTGGTGAAGGTATTTTAGTGGAAAAGTTTCAACTGCATAAACTTTTGAAAGCCACTAGAACCAATTGCAAAGAACAAAGCTATGGACAATATTGCAATTTCTGGAATTTACAGTTAACTGGGATTTTTATGAATCTCTGATAAAGTTATCCTTATTTGAAAGCTTTCCTAATTATTTGTACATGTTTCTGCATAGGAAATAAACATTGGAAATTAAAATAAATAACAAGTGTGCTTCAGCCAACTATGAGTGAAGACAGACTGACAAATCTGGCTATACTGATTCTATTGACCATGACTATGTGAAGGTCAATTTGACAAAGCTATTTACAAATTTGCAGAAGTGAAGGCTCAAAGCCAAACGCTGCAATGAGATTATTCATCATTGTTGTAAACCAATATGTGAGTATAAATGTTTTTCTCCTTTTTTCCTAAAAACACGTTAATGTACTTTAAAAGTATTAAAACTACATTTTTCGCATTTTACTGGCATTGCATGTGCAGAATTCAATAAATGAAAATTGTCACTTTCTGCATTTCTTTTCCGGACATAATAATTGTTATTTGTTTCATTTCATGATTATTACTGAAAATGCTTTTGTCATATAGAGGAAGAGGTGTTAAAAATTGTCCCTTTCAGGTGTCAGGTATACTAGGTATGCTATTGCATCCACCTTTTCATTTTAACTCAAGACAAATAAAATGTATTCTCAGTCTTTTTAGTACCACAATTATGTTCTTGAAATTTGTGTCAAAAGGCAGTTCGTTTTAATAAGGCAAACTCTTAATAACCAAGAAATAGAAAGAACTATCCATAAATATAGTTCTCATTCACCATAGATTCTGGTAATAGTGATATTTCTAATAAATGTATGCTTCATGTCTTAACTATTTTACAGAAGTTTAGTAGGATGAATACAATACAAAAAAATTCAGACCGCTCAAATTTGAATGTGAGAAAAGAGAAATTATGAATATACATAACAACCAAAAATAGTTGAACCTCTAATTTAAAACCTTCCACTACAGATCCAGATAGTTTCACTATTTAACTCTAGCAAATGTTTAACGAATAAATATCTTTATGACTTTCCAGAAAACAGAAAACAGGGCGCACTCTCCAACTTAATTTATGAGGCCAATATAACCTTGATATCAAAACATAAACAGGAAATTATGAGGAAAAAGTCTCTGGCCACCTCAATCATGAATACATATACCAAAATTCTTAATGTCAACTCACCAAATAATATATACAAGTGATAATGTGTCACAAATAAGTTGAGTTTGTTGTAATTATGCAATGTTAGTTTAATATTAGAAAACCAATTAGTAGAATTTACATTAGCAGAATAAAGAGAAAAAAAGTTAAATGATCATCTTACTAGAAAAGCAGTTGATTAAAGTCAGCATTTGTTTGTGATTAAAATACACCTTTTGGCAAACTAAAATTAGAAGAGAATTTCTTTAATAGACGATATCTATAAAATATCAATAGGAGACACCATAGGAATATTGAAAGCTTTCCTTCTGAGATCAGTAATAAAACACGTATGCGAACAATCACCACTTCTAGTCAGCCTACTATTTAATACTAAAACTTTGCTACCTTCCAGCGGAATTAAAGCCAAATTATATTCTGAAAGATAAAGGATTCTACTTCATTTTTTCATTTGAACTGATTCACAAACAGTTCCACCTTCTGTTGCTCTCTTAATTCACACACTGCCTAAGTTTCACAAACTGTGTTTAGAGAGTAAGACTCTCTTTTCTGATGGTATTCTTTTCTTCTTTTTTTTGTGTACTTAATCAATCATAAACATTTCTTTCAGAATTATGTTCAGCATAAGAATGTCCCTGCTATACATTTGTATTCAGATGTCAACTCCTTTGAAATACAGGAAAAATTTAATTGTGGCTATACTTAATAATAAATAAATCTCTGTCTTATAGAAGAACATCTAAAAATATGTAGCTTGCAGTATATTAATAGAAGATACATTCCTGTTGAAAAGGTTCATGATGAACTGGACAGAATCTAAACTGTTGAATGAGAGAATAATATTATAAGCTTCAAGATACTAAATAATGTGATAGAGTTAATATTAACCAAAGTCTTGCTCAGCTGAATGTGATGGTTAGTTAGAATTCCTAAAAGTTGTGTTAAAAATTAAGAAGCATAATTTTTAAACTAATACTATATTGCCACCTATATTGAGTGACATGTGGGTTGCTCTACTTGCTTGCATGTTTTAAAGAAAAAAAAAGCATCAGATTATGCTAGTATAATTATATTGTGCTCAAAATATTGGACTATGTATTTTAGGCTAAGTTTATAGTCTTTGTTCCAAAAAAATTAATGACTATATGATACATATATATTAATATGTCTGACTATAATGAAAATAGCTAATGATAGTGATTTTGATGGCACCATATTTACTTTTACCCTATGAGCTGTAAATACTATCATTATCCCTATTTTACAAATTAGGGAAACTGAGGCACAGAAAATAAATATTTGCTCAAATCACACAGCTGGTAAGTGGTAGAGTTGGTACGTAAATCTAAATAATCCTACTGCAAAAATGCTGCCATGCTACAGTACCTCATATATATGAGGAAAACATATACGTATAAGAAAAGTTGATTTGTGCAGGATTTACTTTAACTAAATTTTGCAATAGTATAATTATTCATCATTTAAAATTAGAAATGCCCTAATTGCAGAATTAGTCTGGATATACCAAAAAACATTAGTATCACACTTGATTACAGAGAATCTTGAGATCAAATAAAGGCTGAAGATTTTAAAAAATTATGTTTTGATGAAATCTGAGATTTCAGATATGTCATAGTAAAATGGTTTCACATACTTCTTAATGATTATTAGTAAGCAAACATGTCCTGTGTAAATTGTTGTTGTTTTTTTCAGAAATGGCTCTGAGGACATTAAATTTAAGTTAAGTCTGCTCTTATTTATTTAGACTTTTTACTCCTGCATTCAATAATGTCCTTGGCAGTTATGGAGGACATTAAGAAATTTGTTATAACTATGAAGATCACACCTTCAGCAGCCTGCAACAGAAATTTTGGAATTGCTGGTTTTCCCCACTATCCACAAGTAGAGAATTCCTATAAAGCCCTTCACAAGACAAAATGGCATAAAGCAAAGAGTATCCCCCACTTTCTGAAAGTTTGCGTTATGCTACTTCACTTTTAGAAAGACATACATTAGTACCTGTTCTCGCTAACTGAAAGAAATCTGAAGATTTTGCTTTTACAAAAAAAAAAAAACCATTACTATACTAATGTAGATATTTCGTAAAAGCAAAGTGGCATATTGCAAACTTTCAGAAAGCCGGGGTACCTGTACCTTGATTCTGTCAGGTAAGAGAAATGAATGACAGTATCCACAGAGAATAAACTTCATCAGTTCTTTCATGTGATAAGAGCTTTGTTATTCCTCACATCTCTGTTTGGTGTCCTGATTAACCTTTTTTGGGCTCCGTTTACCTTTGATTAACATGCATCTTTTCACAGTGAAACATTTATAATGAATTCAGAATTCATTATAATCATAGACTAAACCAAAGATTACCTTTGGCGTAAGTACAGAGAGTGGAAGGCTTAGCTAAACAATTTGACCCACACCCAACCAACACTTGCAGAGTTTTTGTTACCTAATTTGCAAACTCCATGGAGCTTCCAAAGCTGCAGAATGATAGAAAGCTTTTTCCATTTTCCAGCAAAGCACTGTGCAGGCAGCAGCATGTTTATAAAAGCAGCTTCATGCCAGGTAATCAGTTCTTCAGCTTCTGACTGTCAAGGGTCTCTGGACCTCTCAGAGCTTGCCCAGACGTCCTTGCCCAGGTCCATCTGGAACTACAAGTTCCTCTATGGTTCCAAATAGCAAAACTGAATATTCCAGAAATGTTTGCTCTAATCTTTGTTTTATTTACCTCATGTGCCCTGTGCTAGAAGCTCTGTTCATCTGTATCCATTTACTAGTAACGTGCTCCTGTTCAGTAGATGAATTAGTTTGTCTTCTTGTCTGTAACTGGTTGAAAAGTCCAGGGTGGGATCTCCTCCACTCCAACCCTGTCCATCTGCTCACCATATTTCATGGCCACGTGTCCTGAACTTTTCATCTCCTGTAGCTGATGTGGCCACTCTATGCTTCCAAGAACTTACATAATGTTAAATCTTAGAACATTTACAAGTTGTCAGGAAACACGTAGCCACCCACAAGTAATAACCCTTTTCCCCATTTTTTTCTTTCTCTTTTTTAAACGTCATGGTTTATTTCAGTTGAATTGAAAAATGTCTACAAATTTTTTCATAGCTGGAATTTGGGGTTGGTGGAGGGAAGTGGTAAATACATTTTAGAAAGGAATGTTTTGCTAACAAATTCAGATTTTATTTTTTGAGTCATGGGAAACTATCATTTTGTTGTTTTAACAAGGAATGAAATCATCTGAGTTATGCTTTCAGAATATTAACCTGATTACTATGTTTTGGATAGACTAAAGAGAAAAGAAGACAGGGTTATAAAAGCCAGTTATTACTGTAGTATCAATCGGAGTGAGAACGTAATGAAATCCTGAACTAGGGAAGTAGCAGGAGAAATGAACAGGAAGGAAAAAATTGTTACTAGGATTGTCAGGACTTAGCAGCTGAGTAAAGTTGGGAGAGAAGGAAAGTCAAAGATAACTGAGGTTTCAGGTTGCCTGTTGCCCACTCTTGGTACTAATGCTATTATAGAAATATGTAACAACAGAAGGAGAATCTCCATTCTGCACTGAGGAGGCCAGTAAAATATGCAAGAAGATGTTTTTAACCAGGCAATGAAAACACAGAAGCCATGTTATAAGATTTGAAAGTCTCTTTACTGATCGTCTATGAAAACGAAGAGAATTTTTATGTGTGTGTAGTATAGAAGCAGATGAGTTGCATGGGAATTTAAAACACACTCACTGAGTAAAAAAAAAAAAAATGAGGAAGGAAAGTGCAAAAGGGAGGAACAGTCATGGAGGTGTAAGGGGACCCACAAGAGTACACAATCACAGAAAGCCAGGGAGGAGAGTTTCAGGCACAAAGTTGATCTACCTGGGGTTCATTGAGCCTCTTAGATATGCAGATTAATGTTTTTAATCAAACTTGTAAGTTTTCAGTCATTATTTTTTTCAAAATTTCTTTCTGTCGCCTTCTCATTCTCCTCTTTTTGTGAAAGTCCTATTACATGGATATTGGTACACTTGATGTTGTCCTACAGGTTCCTGTTCTTCAGTTTGGACAATCTCTACTGATCTGTATTCATGTTCACTCATTCTTTCTTCTGTCATCTTGAATCTATTATTGAGACCTTCTAGTGAATTTTTATTTCAGTTTTTAAATTGAGAATATGCATTTTTTTTCTAATTTG
>NW_017731921.1:1265990-1266886 GCF_001890085.2 Hipposideros armiger
CCCTCTCTAGTCTCCACATATATACAGCCTCAACCATGACTACAGCTTCAGACGAGTAGAGGTTGGCTCTCCCTGTTTACCCACCTAAGAGATCATCACCTCCACTAAAAGTGCTGCTGGGGGTGCTTGTCCTCCACCACTCCAAATTGAGTGAGTTCACACCTACTATGACAGAGAAGCTGCCAGTGCTCACGACCTGCCCTGCCTCCTCAAAACCTGTGTCCTTACTGAGGGGGAGAATGTGGAGTGGGAGAATGAGGTGAGAAGCAGCTCCACGCCAGAAAGTCACAGACTTTCATTCATCTTCCTCAAGGTTCAGCAGTGTTTTTCAAGCCTAAACACATCTCAGATTGCTGTATGCCTTTGGTTGATTTTCAGAATTGCTGAAATGATTGTTTTTTGTCAATTTTATCCAACTTTATAGATGCCCTTTGGAGAGAGGATTTGTCAGTCTCCTCACTTGCCCATAACCAGAAACGCCACACCTATTTATTGTCTTGAGAAGAATGGATTACATATTAATTCTGTTTTATGTTTACATGCATAATTTTTTTAAAGATATACTTCTCCCTTTTATAATGTTTAGGAATCTGACATTGTAACTTTAAGACACTAAGTAGCCCAAATCTAAGATTCATTTTCAGGTTTTATACTTAACTTGTTCTCTTATTTCAAAGTGACTATATGTCATAAAGGAATAGGATAATAAGAAAATTGAAAAATGATCAGTCCATTTCAAATGCCTTAATCAAAACTGTTCAAGAGAATATGGTGGAGAAATTGTAAGAAGGTTAATATGTATCGATCTACATTATTCTAGGATCTACTTACTTCCTCACAGTGTGGAAGCTGTCTACTCTCTAGCTCCTGTAGCAATAAGCTTCATTAAAGAAGCA
>NW_017736754.1:0-1269 GCF_001890085.2 Hipposideros armiger
GTTCCTTAGTCACATTAGTGTTGTTTCAGATGGAACTCAAACTAGAAAAGCCTCTGAGAGGTGCTGAGATTGCAAAAGGAAAAGCAAGCCAGAAAAGGCCAGAGGGCACAGCCGCTGACAATGTATGAGGTGCGATCAATAACTACGGTGAATGCTGCTGCCGAGGGCCATCCAATGGAAAGGCAGGGATCTTCAATTTGTGATGTGGCGTGTGGAACCTTACTAACAGTGTGTGACAAGCTTCAACTTGTTCAGTGTAGTCAGTCGGGTGTGAGCTATGGTTGAGAGAAGGTGTGTTTTAAAGTGTGCCGTAAATCATCCTCCATCATGACCATGCTCCATGTCACACATCGCTTCTGGTACGGCAATTTCTGTCAAATCAAAACATTACAGTGTGTCCTCACCCACCTTATTCACTGGATCTGGCACCGTGTGACTTCTGGCTCTTCCCCAAAGTCAAAATGATTCAGGACATCGAAGCAGCCATGACAGTGCAACTAAGGACACTCATGAAAGAGGACTTCCAGAACTGCTTCAGAAAGTGGCAAAAATGATGGGATACGTGTGTTTGAAGCGAGGGGGGGTGTTTTGAGGGGGATTAATGGCAATGTGTCTTTTACTGTAATACATTTTTTAAATTTAAATATTCACCGTATTTTGTGATCACACCTCATAAGCTGAAGGACCTGAATCACTGCTTGCTCTGCCTCTGGGTGTTGGGAGAGTCCAAGGGGTCAGGCTGAGCTCCAAGGCAGACAGATGTCCTGGTCAGACGTGCCTACAATGCCTGACCCGGTGCCTTGAAAGTTGTGAGAACTTAGCAGACAACTGAAAATGGGGTTAAAGTGCTACTAGAGTTATAAAGTATTTCAGAGACACACTTCTCTGGGCATGACAGCACTAATGTGCAGTTAAAGGGAACCCAAGTTCTCCCTTTCTTTAACTGCTAGAAAAGAACACTTGCACAATATGAACAAAACAACAGGTGAACAAGCTTGTACTGAGTGTCAGCTCCACAACAGGTATAGGCTATACCTTTAAACTCTGTACAGTGTCAAACATTTGAAGTAACAGAAACGAGTTACATTTCAAGAATAACATGACAGGAAAGAGTGTCTAAGCAAAAAAGGAAAATGAAACAAAACCAGAAATAGTAGCAAATATTGTCATCTGCCTGCTCCAATCCACTGCCCGTCTCCTTTGTTAGAAAGCACTGATTTTGTGCTTGAGGTTGTACCCTCCTCTGCGGAGCTGGGTGCTCCGAGTGGG
>NW_017736755.1:0-1204 GCF_001890085.2 Hipposideros armiger
ATGAACTTTTTATACTAACTCATTGAGTCCTTCTGATGGTACATCAGCCATAGAGTTTTGCATATTTAATCTAAAGGACATCTTTCTGGCCAAAGAGTACTTGATCTTGAACTTTTCATACATTAGTATTGACTCCTTCTGATGTTACTTCACCCACACAGAAGTCCATATCAGACCTGCAGAACATATTTCTGGCAAATTAGTCCTCGATCATGAACTTCATACGCGTACTCATTGACTCCATCTGATGTTAGATAAGCCTCACAGTAGTCAGTATATGACCGACTGAACATATTTCTGGCCAAAGAGTAATCGATATTGATGTTTAAATATGTATATACTCATTGACGCCTGCTGATGTCACATCAGCCATATATGTCTATATATCTGATGTCTATATTTGATCTACTGAACATATATCTGGCCCAAGAGTACTCAATCTTGAACTTTCTATACATAGTCATTGACTCCATCTGATTTCTTTCATCCATACAGGAGTCCACATTAGACTTGATTAAATGTTTTCTGTACCAAGAATCCTCGATCATGAACTTTATATACATGCCTCACTCTGATGTTACTTCAGCCACAGAGTATTGTATTTTTGACCTAATAGACATATTTTTCACAAATTAGCCCTAGATCATGAATTTTCTATACATACTCATTGAGTTTATCTGATGTACCATCAGCCAGGCAGTAGTCAATGTTTGACCTCCTGAACATCGATCTGTCCAAAGTGTATTCAGTATTGGATTTTATACTCATTGACGCCTTCTGATATCACATCAGCAATACAATAGTCCACATTTGACCTACTGAACATATTTCTGGCCCAAGAATACTCGATCTTGAACTTTCTATACATAGTCATTTACTCCATCTGATTTTTTTCAGCCATACAGGAGTCCATATTAGACTTGATTAAATTTTTTCTGTCCCAAGAGTCCATGATCATGAACTTTATATACATGCCTCACTCTGATGTTACTTCAGCCATAGAGTATTGTATGTTTCACCTTTTGGACATTTTTTCACAAATTAGCCCTCGATCATGAATTTTTTATATGTACTCATTGACTTTATCTGATGTACCATCAGCCATACAGTAGTCCAAATTTGACCTGCTGAACATATTTCTGTCCCAAGAGTACTTGATCTTGAACTTCATATACATACTTATTTACACCATCTGATGTTAGAT
>NW_017736758.1:0-1305 GCF_001890085.2 Hipposideros armiger
TTAAAGAACCACCCAAAGATCACAAAGCTGGAATATGTGATTTGTAATAAAATATTACCTAGTTTCCTTGTGAACAAGAGCATCGCTCATGATTTTTATCTTGGGAGGTCCCTGGCAGGGTTGTTTATCTTTATATTTGTTATCCAAATCTTACTGCGTTTCTAGCAGTATAAAATTTTTGTCCACAGATCCTTTCCATTAGAACATTAATTCTAAGAGACGATAATAGGTATCACACAATCAGTAAATCTGAGAAACATTCTATTGAGCAAATCTAAGCATATTTTTATTATAACAATTTCTGAAGCATTCAATTGTTAATATGTATTGTGATTCACAGAGAAAGGTAGGCAGTCTCTAGTCATATCTGACTATGACAACACTTCTTTTGTTGTTTTAATAAAACAAATTATTTTCTTGATGAATAAGTCTATCAGTTTTATACTTTTATAAAATATATTATACAATATTGACAAAATAGTATAAAGCACAAATAGGAAGACTGTACTCTATGTCACTTCATCTAAAGTATGGCCAAAGAATTTACACAAAACCAAGCAAGTCATATATATATATATATAAATATATATATATATATTTATATATATATATATATATATAATTATACACATATATTATATATATATAATATATATATGTATATATATTATATATATAAATATATAATATATATATACATTCACAAGAAATGTAGGTCAAATGTAGGTCAATATAATGAACCAGTGGGGAAAAATCCATTACCATATCAGAAAAATGAATAAAAGTTATTCTCCAATTTAATTAATATATCTTATTATGCTTGTTCTTGAAGAGTAAGATGTATTATTCAGTCCTCACATACTTTTATATCATAGTAAATTAATTAGCCTGAACATGAGGCCCATACTCTGATGATAATGCTAGGGAAAATGATATATATTTCTGAAACTACATGTTTCAGAAGTTACTATTTATCTGGACATTCATCCATTTAATAATTCACCGAACAAGTATCTTTGATCATTCATGCCAAAGCCTAGGATTTTGCAATGATATATTAAAGAGAGATATACAAATAATTAAATAATCATTAAAAAACAGAAACATCAATCTTATAATTATTAGTTTTTAATTATTACATTTGTTTTCATATAATTATTACTACTGCTGATGATTAAAATAATGATTGCCATTTAATGACCACTTATATTAAGGACTCAGGTAGAAAGTACACCATAAATGTTAAGGGCACAGATTTTGAGTCAAAACACCTGTACTAGAATCAGATATGCATTTTTATTAGCT
>NW_017736759.1:0-1234 GCF_001890085.2 Hipposideros armiger
CATATACCCTTCATAGTATTCTTGAATAATCCTTTGTATTTCTGTGGTATCCGTGGTAACTTCCCCTCTTTCTTTCTGATTTTGTCTATTTGTGTCTTTTCTCTTTTATCTTAGTGAGTCTAGCCAGGGGTTTCTCAATTTTATTAATCTTTTCAAAGAACCAGCTCTTTGTTGCATTAATTTTTTCTATTATCTTTTTGTTCTCTATTTCATTTAGTTCTGTTCTGATTTTTATTATTTCCTTCCTTGTGCTGACTTTGGGTTTTATTTGTTCTTCTTTTTCTAGTTCTTCAAGGTATAACAAGAGGCTATTTATCTGGGATTTTTCTTGTTACTTGAGATAGGCCTGTAATGATATAAATTTCCCTCTTAAAACAGCTTTTCCTGCATCCTAAAAATTTTGGTAGGTTGTACCATATCTCCCCATGTATAAGATGCTCCCAGGTATAAGATGTACCTTAAATTTGGGGCCCAAAATTTGAAAAAAATATGTATTATATAAAGTAATGAACTCAAGTTTTATTCACCATAAAATTCATACAACTCCTCATCACTGTCAAACTCCAAACCATAGCCAGTCTCGGATTGTTTTCTCATATGGAAGGGGACCAAATTTACATTGAGCTGCACGATTTCCATTTACTTTTGCAAACTGGATCACTTTTAACTTGAATTCAGCACTGTTCAAAAATCTTTTCTGAGCCATTTCTGGGAAGAACATGGCAAAATGTAACCTAATATACTGGTAACAAGTGCGAAACAATGAGCACAAAGATAACGAGCGCGAAAAAGCGGGAAATGCAAGTAAAAAAGTCTACAACCACTGTATAAGAAGCACCCAGTTTTTAGAGCTCAAATTTTTCAAAAAAGGGTGTGTCTTATACATGGGGAAATATGGTATTTTCATTGTCATTTGTTTCTGTGTATCTTTTGATCTCTCCTCTTATTTATTCTTTGACCCATTCTTTTTTTTTTTAAGATTTTTATTGGGGAATTCGGGGATAGGAACAGCGCTGGGGAATTGGGGGAAGGGAAACAGACAAGTTGCTGTCTTTTTTTTGTTCTTCAGTCTACTTGTGGAGGACGTTGCTTCACTGGCACAAGTTGGCACCATCATTGCGTTCTTCCCAGGCAAGGCAGATCAGTTGCTGGCTTCTGGACTGCCACTCACACCGGTTGCAGGCTGCTAACGCTGGCAGCCGGCCACACACAGTAGCTTATGGCAGCCCACTGC
>NW_017736760.1:0-1244 GCF_001890085.2 Hipposideros armiger
ACAAAGGAACACTCCTGCAGCACCCAGAGCAGGTGACTAGGGAGACTGTGCCAGGGCAACCCAGGGCACCTGCTACATAAGGCCAGCAGACCAAGACTGAGAGACATAGTAGATCTACCTAATACATAAAAACAACAGAGAGGCATCCAAAATGAGGAAACAAAGAAATGTGTCCTAAATGATAAAAAACAAGAGAAAACTACAGAAACAGAACTAAACAAAATGGGAGAAAGCAACCTACCAGATACAGAGTTCAAAACAATGGTTATAAGGATGTTCAAGGAACTTAGTGAGAACTTCAACAAAGAGAGAGCAAGCATAAAAAAGGATATAGAAACCATAAAAGAGAACCAGTCAGAAGTGAAGAATACAATGACTGAAATGAAGAATGTACTATAAGGAATCCCCAGCAGACTAGATGAAGCAGAAGATCAAATAAGCAATTTGGAAGACAAGGTAGAAGAAAATACCCAATCAGAACAGCAAAAAGAAAAACGAATTTTAAAGATGAGGATAGTTTAGAAGGCCTCTAACATTATGTGGGACAACATCACACATAACAACATTAGCATCATAGGGGTACCAGAAGGAGAAGAGAGAAAGCAAGGGATTGAGAACCTATTTGAAGAAATGATGACTGAAAACTTCCCTTACCTGGTGAAGGAAATAGACATACAAGCCCAGGAAGTGCAGAGAGTCCCAAACAAGATGATCCCAAACAGGCCCACACAAGACACATTATAATTAAAATGGTAAAGATTAAAGACAAAGAGAGAATCCTAAAGCAGCAAGAGAAAGGCAACTCATAACTTATAAGGGAGCTCCCATAAGACTATCAGCTGATTTCTCAACAGAAACTTTACGGGCCAGAAGGGATATGGCACAAAAAATTCAACATGATGAAAAGCAAAGACCTACAATCAAGATTACTCTACTCAGGAAAGCTATCATTTAAAATTGAAGGATAAAGAGCTTTCCAGACAAGAAAAAGCAAAAAGAGTTCCTCACCACAAAACGAGTATTACTAGGAATCTAAGAGGGACTTCTTTAAGACAGAAAAAAAAATCAGAATTATGAATAAAATGGCAATAGCTACATATCTATCAACAATTACTTTCACTGTAAATGGATGAAATGCTCCACTCAAAAGATATAGGAGGGCTGAATGGATAAAAAAACAAAACCCTTACATACACTGTCTACAAGAGACTCACTTCAGATTGAAAGACACACAGAGATGGAAA
>NW_017736761.1:0-1304 GCF_001890085.2 Hipposideros armiger
AGAGATCAGAGTATTTTAGCAATTAGATGGTTTGCTCTACAGTGCTATTATTGACAAGAATATTTTGAATTTTCTATAATTTTGTTTGCTAGTAAAGTAAAGGAAATCCTCACCTATATGTTTTTTTAAAGAAGCAGAGTTCTCTTTGATGTTTTTAGATGCTTTGGTAAAATTATTACTTCCTCTCTGAGAAAATAACCAATTTTTCCCTCTTTGGAATGTGGAAATTAAATTGTATTCTTTTCTTTTTATTACATGGGTAAGTAGTATCAGGAAATGAAGATGAGAAAAAATTATTCAAAATCAACTATCAATAGCCACTGTGTCCTTTTGGTATCTAGTCTTTTAAATACAACTTTTATATACACACAGGTAACCAGCTCTTCTCAACAAACATATAATGTGACTATGGAGGTGACTCCCTCTTAGCAAGGTCTAACTATATATAAGCAGTTGTATAAGAGTGTATGAATGTGAATATATGGCAGGGGGAGCTAGAGACAAAGAAGTGGAAGTGGCCCTGCTTATCTCCCAGGCTGGTGGCATTTATTTGTACAATATCTTTACTCTATAGTAGCTGTTCAAAGGAAAAGATAGCATTTTTAACTAAAAAGTTATCATTTTTAATAGTTTGTTTCCCCGTAAGAATGCATGCTAATCCCATTTCTCTGTTAAGGAGAAAACCACATCTTATATTTTCATGTCTTCTGATAATAACTGCTAACTAATACAGAATACGGAAAAATGCCATAACTTATCTGAGTCTCAGTTTCCTCATATATGAAAAAATGATATCATTGATACCTTTGTAGGTTGCTGTGATTGGCACATCAGATAAAATAAAATAGCTGATAGACATTATTGAATGACCGATAACTATTGTTTTCTTTCTGACTTTCTTGTAGCTTCAAGTATTAATCAATTTCTTTAGATTTGTAGATTTTACTGGCTAATTTGGTTAGGCAAGGATTAAGCAAATAACACTTAAAAGTAAAAATCTTAAATTTTGATTGTTACAAAATAAAAGCACTAGAGATAGGCCCCTCCCTATCACAATAAAGGTATAATTGGCATGGCCAAATTCAGGCAACCCCTAAAATCTGAGTGTTAATTCTGTCAACAGCCATTTGTTAAAACAAAAACAAACAACAAACCCCACACTTCATCACTGGCATGGAATAAAACACATTCTGGCTTGTCTACCTGCTGGTGTGGATCTCTCTCCTGTTTAACTGATGGTGCCATGTAACTGTGATGGAACCTATAACCTGTGCCACATGTTCCAGGAGTAATAGAGCTGCCCA
>NW_017736762.1:0-1968 GCF_001890085.2 Hipposideros armiger
ATACTGATATATGTTACAATATACATGGACACATTAGGTTAAGTGAAAGAAGCCAGTCATGCACAGAAAAATTACATATTTTATGTACACTGTCTTATTTCATACTCATGCTAATGAGGACACAGGCCCAGAAAAGCTCAAGATCACTTAGCTAGGATAAGAAACCAGACCTTTCTGTTTACAAAGATTAGATTAGTAACTGAAATATTATAATGGCTTCACATATTTAATATCCCCATCAGCGTTATGTCCTGTATTTATGAACCACTTATTTTATGAGTGTTAAATGCATTTGAGTGATGAGCCATCACTCAATAATGCCTTGGGCAGCGGTGGTCTCCTAACCCACCCCAGTGGTTGCGTTGTTTGACAGGTCTCACAGCTCGGGAGTGGCCTCAACAAAGCCAGGTATAGCAGCTCCCTGTCACTCAGGATGGAGAATCCTGAAGGTAGGCCTGGTTCTCTGCCTTACCTTTCAAATACTTCGATAACGGCCACCTCTCCTCATCTTGAAGAACATGCTCATTTAAAATGAAATGTAATCCATATGTTTCTGGTTCCTTTACGCTTAAATCACTAACAATACATTATTTTGCAAAAGCTTCTAGATGTCCAAATATCTTTGGAGACTTTTTTTTTTCCATGAGAGCAGAAAGCTGCATTTGGACAAGAGTAATCACCAAAAGGTTTAAGTTCACAACTTGAAAATTCAATCCCATAAGGTTTAAATTGTAAACTTGCCCACTTCTCATTTTGAAAGGGCCCCAAAGAACAATAATTACAGGACCTGGCAAGTAGTAATACATGAACAACAGCTGGAAAAGAAGGCTGGGGGTGGAATGAGAGGAGAAGACAATGACCGATGTGGATGCCAGTAGGAAGCCAGCCCAGAACAGGGTTCCCTGACAAATCCAGGAGACACAATGTCCTTGGAATCCTGATGTTCGTTTTGTGAAGTTAGCAATGGTAGTAGCAGTCAGAAGAACACACCAGGAGCCATGAGGGACTTCATGGTTGGAAAAAGAGATAGAACTTAGATCCATACTTTATATAAAACTAAAAANTTCAAGAATGTTATTACTGAGGCCAAGAACCATTGCCAAGAACTAGAGGGCTGGGTAAGATGAAATTATTGCATCTAATTTAAAAGTTCAAATCCAAATCACATCTCTTTCAAGATAAAATCAAAGGTCTATGATTTCCTGTGATTTTTGGCTATGACTATGTAACCAATTTTCCAACTATTACCCAGTGGCTTTATAACTCCTATTGTAAGGTTGATTGTTGATTTAGATGGCAGGTTATTAAAGCTCTTTGGTTTAGATAACAAGGTTCATTTTACCTTGCCCCTCTTATTTTCAGCATAATTTAAACTCACCATTGCTTCAAACATTCTATTTCTTTCTGGGACTCAAGTTGGCTTCCCTGCATGTTCACATAGGCTCGAGTTAGCAAGAATGAAAATTGTTAGAACTGTATTGAGGTCATGTTTTACCTAGAAACTGAGCAGCTTCCACTTTATTTGATGTCCTTAGTCTGTAATTCTGTTGGAAAGGTGTAGTTGCATCAAATCTTACAAAAGAGATGGTCAGATGCTTTTGCAGTGCATGAACACGTTACATTAGAGAAATATATCTTTTTTTTTCTAAGAAAAAGAAAGGTTCTTTGTCATAGAAGCCTTTTTACATAATCTTTTAACTTCCTTTACCATCTGTTTTTGCATCAGACATCGTGACTCTATCGCGTTCACGTCACTGATCATAAAGAGGCTGGTGATCGGGTCAGCCCATTAGGGGTGGAAGAGTACATATATTGCTGTCTTATGTGGAGCAACTACTGTGTGTCACTCATGGAAGCAAGTATTTTATATACATGCAGCTCATTTACACCTTATAAGAACAGCCCTGCAGGCAGCTGGTTTTTTCTTTTTTTAATCTCCATTTTAAACATGGAAACTGAGGCTCAGCT
>NW_017731922.1:0-3478 GCF_001890085.2 Hipposideros armiger
TGGGGGCCCCAGGCAGGGCAGGACATGGGAATGGGGTGAGCTCTGTGGGCAGTATAGGGGCCACCAGCAGCAGTTCCACACCCCTCCCTCTGCTGGACTTCTCTATCCCTCCCTTTCCCCAAGGCTGAGGCGGGTGGCAGGAACCCCTGCCCTTCCCTCCAGGTTCCCCCCAGGGCCGAGCCCAGACCCCCAGAGCCAGGCCCCCAGGCCCCCAACCCTATCCTGAAGCCCTCCTCCTCCGTGGAGTACTGTTGCCTCATTGTGGACATAGAGTGACAGCCTGCCTCACTCTCCTCCGCTGGGGCTGCCACCTTAATTTATTGCAATAAAAAGACTTCATGACTATCTTTGCAGACTGTCTCCTTTACTGAAAGTAGAATCATGTCTATCGTCTTACTGGGTCCTCACATGGTAAAAGAAAACATGGTAGCTCAATGTTCCCCATTTTAGGGGTGGGGACGCTGAATCTCAGAGAAGACAGAGTTTCTCAACAGCGACAAATTTGACATTCTGGACCAGGTCGTTCTCTGTCATGGGGGGCTGTCCTGCATGTTATAGGATGTTGTGCGCCTCTGATCTCCACCCACTAGCACCCGTCACTGCCACCCCCATCCCCATCTCGGGACAACCAAAAGTGCTAACTGGAATCCCTGGGGTAGACAACCAGTTAGGACATAAATTCAGGCAAGGAGATGCAAAGCAACAGGGCCTTAAGCCAAACAGAATGTTCTTTTTTTTCTTATAATATATTCCATGGGGAGGTTCTCCAGAGCCAGTCTGGTGGCCGGTTCCATGCAGTATTCAGGAATCCAAGTTGCTCCCTTCTCGCTGCTTCATTGTGCCCAGGATGTTGGCATGATCCAGGAGGATCCTCTGCTTCCCAAGCAGGAGGGAGGAGAGAGGGTGGAAGGGGCAGCACCCCCCACACCTTGAGGGACACTCCCTGATGGCTGTACCCCTTACACCCCACTGGTCAATATTTAGTCACATGGCTATTCCTAGCTGCAAGGGANCAAGAGAAGTATGCGTGAGAAATGGAAAACCGAACTGAAGAGGTGCCTAACTCCTGGGGAAGGGGCTTGTCAAGGAAGGCGTCCTGGGAGGTATAACTACTGAGCTGGGGTTGAAGGCTGACTAAGAGCTTTCCCTCAAGGGAAAGAGGAGCTGGCGAAGCGCAAAGCTGTGGGGAGAACCCAGTCCTTTCTAAGGGCGGTGAGTGGGGTCATGTGGTTGAAGCATGGAATGCCAGGAAGTGCTGGGAGTGAAGACTGCAAACCAGAAAGTGGTTTTTCAAGTAAGGGTTAAGTCCAGCTAGAGAACCCGATGACCTTCCAGTTGTCACCTCCTCTAGGAAGCATTCCCTGACCCCATCAGCAGCTTTCCCCATTCCAGCACTAACTTTGTGTTGTGATTTTTGTTCATGGGTCTATGGAGAGCAGTAGTGGCATCTCCTTGTCTCAGGCCACAGTCTGCCTGGCACTAGGCAGGGCCTCCATGAAAGCAAGCTTGTTGGATGAACGGGGCCAGTCTCTTGGGAACTCTTGCCAGTGGCTACCCGTCTGCTTAGACTAAGACTTTAGAGAGGCCTGAAGGCTTCCTGGGGGCCAAGCTCTTGTGCGGGTTTTTAAAATGCCTTGGGAGGTTTTGCAGTCCTGGGAGCTTTCCTTTCCCACCATCTGGGAGCTGTCAGAATATTGGGGGTGTCTGGGCCAGGCCCAGAGCAGGAGGACAGGGGGCGGGAATGTGCAGGGTCCCTGTGTAGGAATGGCTGCAATGTTCGGATTCTGGTCCCGGGGGAGTGGCACAGGCTGGTCATTGTTCCACCCCCTCGGCTGTCCACTCTGGCAAGCAGGAAGGGTTTGGGAAGGCCGAGGGACTAGCTTTGGGAAGAGGGCAGAGGCTGTGGGCGCTCTCAAAAGACTGTCACACTGTCAGTCAACACTCTCACAGAGAACCCCGGGTGGGCAAAGCCCATTCTGCACACCCACCCATTAGGTGGGAGGGGCTCAGAATTTGGACCTGGAAACCTGGGTGTTCAGCTACTGGTTCACTTTGTGAACCTTGGCAAGTCTATTTCCTCTGTATCTGCAGCTGTAAACAGCTGGAATTGATGCCAAAGTCACAGGACATCGTGAGGGTAAATAAAAAAGGATATCAGAATTACAAGGCAACAATTTTTCTTTTTTTTAAAGATTTTTATTGGGGAATTGGGAACAGTGCTGGGGAATTGGGGAAAGGGGAACAGACAAGTTGCTGTCGTTTTGTTCTTCAATCTAGTTGTGGAGNTGGGCCAGGAGGGGGGCCCCAAGCTGTCCTTTCATTTAATGAGAGCTCTGAGGGATCAGTCACCTCAGTGAATCTTCACTAGACTCTGTTAGTGTCCCCTTCACAGGGGTGGACACTGAGGCCCACAGAGGTCAGGCCACTTGCCTGAGGGCACATGTGCTGGAAAGGGACCGAGCCAGGCTTTCAGCCTCCTTCTTTAAGGGTGAGTAGGAGCTGGGTGGGCCTTCTGTGATGGGGGCAGCAATGCGCTTGGTCAGGGGGCCCTGGTCTCAATCTGGGTCTGCCCTCCACTCTCCTGAGCCTGTCTTCCCATCTATAAAGTGATGCTCAGACCTCCTGGCTCTGTGAACCTCTGTGGACCTGCTTGGGTGGGCGGGCAGGACAAGGGTCACCTCTGCTAGCCCTCACCGACCATGTCTCAGCAGCGAGGCCGCCACAATGCCGCACTTCCTGGACTGGTTCGTGCCTGTCTACCTGGTCATCTCTGTCCTTATCCTGATGGGCTTTGGCGCCTGCATCTACTACTTCGAGCCTGGCCTGCAGGAAGCACACAAGTGGCGTGTGCAGCGCCCCATGGCGGACCGTGACCTGCGCAAGACACTGATGGTCCGCGACAACCTGGCCTTTGGAGGCCCAGAGGTCTGAGCTGAGCCGGCTCTGGGCTAGGGGGCAGGCACCAGGCCCCCTCCCCTGCTCCGCCCAGCCTGGAGACCCTGCAGCAAAGGGAAGATGACCTCTGATCCTTCAGGCCATCCCTCTGTAGCCTGGGCTCTCTCAGCAGAGGCCCCTGTGTACTCCAGGCAGAACCTGGAAGTTGAAAGATGGGGCACCTGGGTGCTTTGAGGAGTTGCTCCTTCTGGCCCTGGGTTTGCTCCCCACGTCAAGCTAGCTCACCCCACGCCGGCCTTCCCCAGCTCGAGGGACATCCCCCACAGGCCCCCAGTGCCTTTGTGCTTCCTAGCACTCCTGCCCCTCTCCACCTGGAGTCCTGAGCTTCCAGATTGCCCATCTCCCCACAGAATTCCCAGTTACACACAGATCCCCACTCTACCTGATGGCACCGACCCCACAGCTTCACGTGGCAGGCTTCAAAACTGACTCAAGCATGGGCCCCATCTGCAGTGATGTCAGCTTAGTGCAGCCCAGCTGGACCCTCTGGACTCAGGCTTGGCATTGGTGTGTGGAGGGGTGT
>NW_017731922.1:5548-8841 GCF_001890085.2 Hipposideros armiger
AGCAACTGCCTCACCCAGGAAGAGCGCAATGATAATAGCAACATGGGTCAGTGAAGTGACGTCCTCCACAATTAGACTGAAGAACAAAAGGACAGCAACTTGCCTGTTCCCCTTCCCTGATTCCCCAATGCTGTTCCCCTCTCCCCAACTCCCCAATAAAATCTTAAAAAAAAAAAAAGTCCATTTCTTGAAAGGCGGACAACACTTGGAGATAGCTACTGTTACATTTTCACAGGGATTTGCCTGAGATCACAGGGCAGTGGGCTGAGACGTGGACCGGATCTCAGGACTCCAGACCAGGGCTCGTGCTTGCACATGCCCCATCTAAGGAGTTAAAAAGGGCAAAGCTGCCTTCTGTCACTTCCGGGGTGGGGGTTGGGGGGGGCTGCTCTTCCTCTCTGGGCAGAACCATGGCTGTCTTGCAGAGCTGGGCCAGAGTGAGCCAAGAGAGGCACCTTAGGGTCACAGCCGAGTGCCTCCTCCAGTTCTGTGCCCTGGGCACCTCCTTTATCTCACCCTGACCCGGCCCTGCTGTTTCTGAGTCTCACAGCCCTGACCTCTCACCCAGCGGAGCAATTTGCAGCTCGAGGAGATTTCCCGCACCAGAGAGCTTCTGCCCTGGACTCTTGAAGGCACAGGAGACCAAACTGAAAACAGCTGAAACAAAAGGGTTTGGTTCTGGACTCAGGCTGGACCCTAGGTCTCAAGGATGTCACCGGGACACACCCTCTCTCCATCTGTCTCTGTCTCGCTCAGTTCTGCTTTGCTTTGTGTAGGCTTTATTCTCAGGTGGACTGTCTCCTCGTGGTGGTAGGGTGCCCTGGCAGTTCCCAGGCTCACACAGACCTTAGTGCCTTGATTTCGGGGGACAGCATGTATCTTGCTCCACTAAAAGATCAGGGTGTCAACTCCCATGGGCCTCCAGGGCACGTGAGCTCAGGAGATGGGTGCCCTGATTACCAGGCGTCTCTGGTACCCACCACTGGAGCCAGGAAGGAGGCAGCTGTACTGATCACGTGGTCTGAGGGGGTCGGGGTAGAGGCAGTGGCTGTTACCTAAAGGAGGGGAAGAGATGATGGGTGAAAAATAAGAGGGATTGAGGAGGAAACAAGCTCAGAGAGAAGTGACCCACTGAGGGTCACCTGGGGATTACTGCTACCCAGGTTTGGGACTGGAAGTGTGAAGAACAAAGGTGGCCAGGAACCCCCAGAGTTTGGTGAGCATGTGAGCTGGGACTCTGAGTATGGGCTGCCAGGGCAGGCAAGGTGTGGCAGAAGCAGGTAGGCAGGTGAGAGGGTGCTCTAAGGACCCATTGGACGGGGGGTACTTTTCAGTGCCTTTCAGATCACCCCTCACAAGAATGGGGAGACCAGCACCCCCCACTGGAGAGCTAGTCCTGCACTGCCTCAATTTCTCTTGCAATGCCAGCCCCAGTGTATTCTAGGCTCTCTTCTGAGGAAATAAACTTCTTACATTATGAGGCTCTGGACCGCACGAGTTCCTTCAATGCGAGTCTAAGAGAGCAGAGGTGTGAGGCGCGGGGGAGAGAGCTGGGAGGCCAGGACTAGAAGCTCAGTGCTGCCCTGTTTATCAGAAGTGTTTCCCAGCCATGGTCAGAGGCAGGACTGGAAGGGCGCAAGCAGAAGCCACATTCATGAGCTATGTCTGATGATTGCAAGGGACATACACCCCAGTTCAATTAGCCTGGGTAAGAAGGGGACGTTATCGTGATGACACTGGGGTGTCCGGGCCCTGTAGGACAGGATAGTAGCAGGGGTTTGGGGTGACCAACAGGCTCTCAGGCCCCCTTAAGAGTCTTTCTCTCACCATTTTTTATTCTTGCTTCTGTGCACCTACTTCATTAGCTCCACCCCCACCCCCAACCCCCATCATGGAAAACGGAGCAGCCAACTGCTGACATGTTCTAGATCTTACAGGTCCAGCCACTGGAGAGTTACCTGTCCCTCTCTGGCCTCAAGTGCAAATATCCCCAGGAAGAGATTCACTGGCTCATCTTAAGTCAGGCACCCATTTCCCATTTTAAATCAATCACCCAAGGCTGGGGCAGGGTCCTATGTATGGCCCAGCTTGGATCAGGGCCCACTTGGACCAACATGAACTGGGCTCGGGTCATCTCAGAACAAGGTAGCTTTCTTGGGATGTTATGGGAGGGAAAGCAGGGTGCTTTGATGTAATGATGTAAACTGCTCCCCCAGCCAGAACATCAACCAGACCCTGTTGGAGGTGGAATGGGTTTGACCAGCTGAGCTGGGGAGGGCCTCTGGCTGGATCTGGCCTGCAGCCAGGTTTGGTTTGTCCAACACAGTGTTTTGAAAAAATGCAAATTAGTTGGCAGCATGAAATTTCACATGAAAATCTGTCCCCCCCCCCCCCGACTTCTCTTTCAAAATAAAAATTCTGGCCACACTGGGTCTGAAGTGTGAATGTGTTCAAGGTTAGGAGCTTCAGTACCTCAGCAGGGAGGATGTTGACTGACCTTCCTGGGGAGTCTGCAGTCAGTAGTCTTCTTCATGGGAGAGTTGCCTCTGTCCAAAGCTGCCGCAGGGCCTCCCACGTGGGCTGCCGAGGAGGAACCTGAGGCTCAGAAAAGGTAAAGGACTTGCCTGAGCCTCCTGCTCTTAAACCTGGGTTCTTTCCCAGTCTTTCCCCCAGAGCCTAGTACATAAATGTTTATTTACACCTGCTCTTCTCATAAAGGACCCAAGGAGGTTTCAGCGAAAGGAGCCACATACATGGGGGTGAGAAGGAAATATTCTGACTCTTGACTCCTACTGTAAAACTATTAATGGTCTCTGAGCTTCCTGACAGCCAGAGAGAAAGGGGAAACACAGAGGTTATTTTATTCCTGTTATGTGATAGAAGGGAGAGACTGGCTCTTCAGGAAAGACAAATTTCCTGATTCTAAATACTAAAAAAACCCCAACTCAAATGGGATGTTAAGGGCAACACAGCAGACTGTGTCCTCAGCATTTTTTTTTTTAAACAAGGGGGAGGGTTGACCCAGATGGCACAGCCTACAGAAACAGGCCAGTGTGCATGGAGACAGATTTTTCCATCTGCCCGGGCATGCCAGAGAGTTACTGTACTGGAGACAACTTGAGGTTAGGGCCTGACAATAGTAAATAGTATATAACTGTTTATTTAAACTGCATGTCTTTAGGCAAGTTTCCTTAGCGCTCAGACATACATTTGAATTCACCAAGCAGTTCTGTGTGCCAGGCACTGAGAATCCAGATAAATGCCCCCCCCCACCCCCAGTGCCCAGCGTTGTG
>NW_017731922.1:14106-18740 GCF_001890085.2 Hipposideros armiger
CATCACTGGGCTTGTTCACTGGACAAGTGTCCTCCTGCCAGCACTTGTTGCTTCTCCACTTACGCCCGGCCTTCTCCAGGGCCCTCCTCAGCTCTGGCTCTAATTCCGGCTCCAGCAGCAGGCCCACCCAGGGCTCTTTCCTGGTTCTGGGCAGGAGCCCCAGATGCAGACCTTGTTCCCAAGCCAAACTGCTCATCCCTCAGCCTCCTGCCTGGACGTCTGACTCCTATTTTGGCTGATGTGGGTGGGACCCCAGGGGCAGAGGTAGCTAGGCTTTTGATAACCACCACCCTTCTCCAGGGTCCTTGAGCTTGTGAATGTGACCTCCATGGAGTTGTCCATTGACAGCAGGGCCACACTCAGGCCCAGGCAAAGGGAGAAGTACTCCGTCCTCCCCCACTGAGTTCCCTTGTGCAAGGAGCAGCCCGTTCACTGAATGCCGCCATTGTTGAAATGTTCTTCTGCACCACCTGTGAGGCACCTAGGTAGGTGTGTGTGTGAGAGGGCCCATGCATGTAAGGTGTGTGAAGGGATGTGACAGGTGGAGCTGTAGGAGGACTGGAGTAAGAGACATATGTACTTCTCTGAGGGTTTGACAGTCCCCCAAACTAGGCCCCTTCATACCTGGCAGTGCTAGCTGCTGGTCAGGAGGTGGAGGGCTGGTACATCCAGGCTGGAGCACCTCACCCCTGCTTGGCCCCTTGTCTCTGTTGATTGTCTCAGGGGAAGATGAAAGACCTGGAGGGACCACGACTTTGAGATGCAGCCGCACGGAGCCCCGGGGCCTGGAAACTCCTTCTCCCACAGCCACCTGCCGGGGCGCCCTGCCCACCCCTCAAAGCTCCCTGGAGGGGTGTCACCTCTCATCCCCGTCCTCAGGAAAACCATCCGTCTGGATGCCTTCTCCCAAAGCCACATCCCACAGGCCTCCAGCCGACCGAGCCTCGGAGCCATGGCCCGGAGCGTGCCCCCACAGGAGACTGGAAACAGCCTCAGGCCTAGGAAGCTCAGCGCCATCTCCTTAACACTCCATCACAACAGCCAGGCATGGCCCCTGCGCCCCTTACCTTCTCACTGGGAAGGGGTGCCCACCCTGGGCAGGGAGGCTGCCACCCACGGAAGAGGGAGGCTGCCCACCCCAGACCCACCATCTGTGGCACCAGTGCCAGGGGGCAGGGTCCACCCTGAGGGCCCAGGGAACCCAGGTCTGGCCAAACCCAGCAGGATGCCAGTAGTGGAGAAGCCCCTGGTGAGTTCCTACCTGGCCCTACCTTTCCAATCTAGACTGGCCCAGAGTCCACCAGACCCTGCAGGGCCAGGCTCAGTGGGTCAGAGGCACCCTGTTTCAATGACTGCCCCTGTGCCTACCAGAGCTTCCCCAGGAAGAGGCAAGTCCCGGGCCAGAGGGATCCCAAGACCCCGGCTGCACCTCCAAAGGGCCACTCCTGCCACGGGGCCTGCGATGGCGATGGATTTGACTACTCTGGACACAACGAGACCAGGCACAGCCTTACATCTAGCCACAATGGCCACCAACAGACCTAGCTTGGCTGTCAACTTAGCCACACCAAACACATCCAGACTGGGCACAGGGTTCCCTGCTCTGGGTAGCAAACTGGGCACAGCCACGGACTTGGCTATAGCAGGCAGAGCCAGGCGGGGCCCAGTCAAAGACCCAGTAGCCCCAGACCCAGATAAGTTGGGCAAAGCCATAGCTACAGCCGGCACAGTCAAGCCAGATACAACCACAGGGGCCCCAGCTGTGGATTTGGCAGCCCCAGACCTGGAAAAGCTGGGCACAGCGAGGCCGGACACGGCCCTGGCTTTGGCTAGAGTGAATCCAGCCAGGCTGCACATAACTATGGAATCTCTTGTTTTCGGCACAAGCAGGCAGGGCACAGCCACGGGTTCAGTTGTGCCGGTCACCCTAAACCCAGCCACTGGGGAGACCACACTGGACAGGGTCATTAACCTGACCACATCAGACATTGCCACCTGTCCACTGATGTCAAGCGGAAGCACAACCCCAGCCCTGGACCATTCTACAGATGCTGCCACAGACCTGGCCAAAGAGACCAGAGGTAACTGCGAAGAGCTTGGCTGGCGATGAGCTGGGCTGCTGTGGGTGGGGGTGGGGGAGTGCTGGAGGTGGACCATACTTANAAAAAAAAAAAAGAAAAAAGATGACATGGAGCAGAGTCTCAGCTGACCCAAACCACAGTGGACATGAAACATGAATGAGAAATAAACCTTCATTGTTATAAGCCACTGGGATTTTGGAATTGTTACTGTAGCATAATTTAACCCCAACTGATATAATCCCCATTTTATAGATGACGGAACTGGAGCTCAGAGAGATGGTGACTTATTAAAATCACACAGCTGTAACCAACCTAAGTTTGAGACTCCAGAGCTTGTGTGCGCCACTTGTCTGGGAGGCCACCACAATGATTTTTGGCCTGGGTGGAGGTCTGCCCTTCCAGGCCACTTGGAGTCCTGTCAATCTTTCGGTGGGAAAAAACTGTGTCCAGATAAGAGGAGGTCATTGCTACTTTGAGCCACTAGAGGGCAGCTGAACCCAGGCCTGTAGTAATTACTGGGCAGGCAATGTCCTCCAGGCTCCTCTACATTAGGAGAGAGCAGGCAGACAGCGGACAGGCAGGGCAAACAGAGATGAATGAGACTCATTCCTTGCTCTCAAGGCCCTAACGGCCTGGCAGGGAGCCAGATGAATTCTAGATCTTCAAGCTAGAACAGACGACATGAGGGCATCTGGTCCCTATTTGAAAAGGCAATTGAGGCCCAGAAGGGCAAGTGATCTCATAGAAGTTGCACAACGAGTTATTGGCCAAAGTGGACGTTTGCAGCTCAGGGTTTTTGCATCTCAGAGAGAATGCAGTCTAGTGTGTGTGTGTGTGTGTGTGTGTGTGTGTGTGGCGGCCAGTAAAGTTTCCCCCTACCCAATCTGTCCAGGTAGAACGCACCGCCTCTTCCAGGCCCCTCTGCTCTTTCTCAAGTCAGGTTGGTCCTCAGGTCTCAAAGCAAAAAGGGAAAAGGGAAGAATTCCAGACAGCTCCCCTCCCCCATCTGCTGGATGGCTCGCAGGTTGCCCTGGGAACCAGCTCACAGACAAGTTTGAAAACTTATAGCTCAAATGAGAGAATGGATAAAAATAGGGGAAGGTCCTAGGTTCACACACACTCACTATTCATTCATTGATTTATTGATTCTATAGAAATTTACTGAGGCTGATTCTTGCCAGGCACTGGGACCCAGAGAATAAAATCCAGAACTGTGCTGTCCAATATGATAGCCACTAATTAAAATGAAATAAAATAAACAGTTCGGTCCTTTGGTCACTGTAGCCACATTTTAAGGGCTCAATAGCCGCCTGTGGCTAGCGGCTATTGCATTGGAAAGCCCAGGTATAGGATATTTCCATTATCGCAGAAAGTTCTATTGGCCAGCGTGGCTCCCTCGCTAAGGAGAGCAACACGCAGGAAAAAAAGACCAGACCACATCAGCAAAAAGCAGGTGATAAGGCAAAGATTAAAGGCGATGCGGAGAGAACGCTTAGCCTAGTTCCTGTCTCAGAGTGAGTGCTGGCAGGATGTTGCCTCCCCTCACTGTTGTCTTGTAGTTGCTGTAAGGATCTGTTTACACCCTCATCTTCCTGAGCAGACTGAGAGCTCCTTCACAGCCCTGGCACTTAGTAAGTGTTCAGTAAATGACAGCTATTATTATCACCATCTTTATGATTACTATTGCTATGACAGAAGCAGAAGAGGGTGCCCAGCCCACAATGCTAGAGCCAGGCTGGGTGGCCTTGTGAGTCTTCACAGGCCCAGGGCTGGGTTATCTTTGCATCCTCAGGGCCTTCGTACAGGGACCAGTTGGAGCAAAGAGGGGCTCAGGGGATAGTTGTTGAATCAGACAGCCCATCCTTTAGCCTCCAGAAATTTCAGCTTGCTTGAGGAAAGACCTCAGGTGGGTGAGCAAGAGGGTCTGAGGATCACAGAACTGAACGGTATGGGGGCGATGCAGAGGGAAAGTCACCTCTGGGACCACCTGAGTGTGGCCATATGTGGAGTATCCTTCTTCCTACTGGAGGCATCTTTCCAGGGGTCAGAGTCTGTGGGTGACAGAGCAGATTTGGAGAGGGCAGGCAGCAGGGTATGACACCCCAGGTGGCCTTGAGTCCAGGGCAGCCCAGCCTGGCTGTTATAAGCCTTCCATGGCCCTTTGGGATTCCAGAGGCTCAGAGCAGCCATTCACTGCCGCCCACTCCTGAAAAGCCAGCCCCTCCCCGCCCCAAAGCCCAGTCCAGCCCGGGATGTAGCTGGTGGGACAGGTCAGGAAAGGGCTGGGCCCTTGGCCTGGGGGCTGTTGCCTGGAGGCTGAGTAGAAGCCCATGAAGGGACTGCAGGGACGAGGCCCCTGAGTTGGTCGCCATGGCCAGACTTGGGATGCAGAGGATGTGAGGGGCCTGCACCAGCCTCGGCTTCTCAGACTGAGGACCACAAATCTTTCTTCTTTTCTAATCAAGGTAGGTGGGTATTTGTGTGTGTGTGGGTGGTGGTGGTGGAGAGGTAGGGATAGGAACAAGGGATGGATAGGGGTGGAGGCTTAGTGAG
>NW_017731922.1:20530-23795 GCF_001890085.2 Hipposideros armiger
AGCCGACCGAGCCTCGGAGCCATGGCCCGGAGCGTGCCCCCACAGGAGACTGGAAACAGCCTCGGGCCTAGGAAGCTCAGCGCCATCTCCTTAACACTCCATCACAACAGCCAGGCATGGCCCCTGCGCCCCTTACCTTCTCACTGGGAAGGGGTGCCCACCCTGGGCAGGGAGGCTGCCACCCACGGAAGAGGGAGGCTGCCCACCCCAGACCCACCATCTGTGGCACCAGTGCCAGGGGGCAGGGTCCACCCTGAGGGCCCAGGGAACCCAGGTCTGGCCAAACCCAGCAGGATGCCAGTAGTGGAGAAGCCCCTGGTGAGTTCCTACCTGGCCCTACCTTTCCAATCTAGACTGGCCCAGAGTCCACCAGGCCCTGCAGGGCCAGGCTCAGTGGGTCAGAGGCACCCTGTTTCAATGACTGCCCCTGTGCCTACCAGAGCTTCCCCAGGAAGAGGCAAGTCCCGGGCCAGAGGGATCCCAAGACCCCGGCTGCACCTCCAAAGGGCCACTCCTGCCACGGGGCCTGCGATGGCGATGGATTTGACTACTCTGGACACAACGAGACCAGGCACAGCCTTACATCTAGCCACAATGGCCACCAACAGACCTAGCTTGGCTGTCAACTTAGCCACACCAAACACATCCAGACTGGGCACAGGGTTCCCTGCTCTGGGTAGCAAACTGGGCACAGCCACGGACTTGGCTATAGCAGGCAGAGCCAGGCGGGGCCCAGTCAAAGACCCAGTAGCCCCAGACCCAGATAAGTTGGGCAAAGCCATAGCTACAGCCGGCACAGTCAAGCCAGATACAACCACAGGGGCCCCAGCTGTGGATTTGGCAGCCCCAGACGTGGAAAAGCTGGGCACAGCGAGGCCGGACACGGCCCTGGCTTTGGCTAGAGTGAATCCAGCCAGGCTGCACTTAACTATGGAATCTCTTGTTTTCGGCACAAGCAGGCAGGGCACAGCCATGGGTTCAGTTGTGCCGGTCACCCTAAACCCAGCCACTGGGGAGACCACACTGGACAGGGTCATTAACCTGACCACATCAGACATTGCCACCTGTCCACTGATGTCAAGCGGAAGCACAACCCCAGCCCTGGACCATTCTACAGATGCTGCCACAGACCTGGCCAAAGAGACCAGAGGTAACTGCGAAGAGCTTGGCTGGCGATGAGCTGGGCTGCTGTGGGTGGGGGTGGGGGAGTGCTGGAGGTGGACCATACTTACTTAGATAGGTTGGACAGGGAGGGGGGACTCTAAGGTCAGAGTCAAATGTGCTGGAGAAAAGGGACCAGGCTTGAGGAACAGACACAGGGGATGCGCCCTGAGCCAGGCCCCAACCTACCAGTCAGAGGTCAGGTGAAGGGAAGTCACCAGAGGGAAGGTTTACAGGGGTAACCTGTGGAGGAGCCATTATGCCCAGTCCTTCCTCCAGTATCCTCCATGCTTTATTCTGTGTTCCCGGAAGCGCTGGAATAATCAGGTGATGTATAGGTGAGGCCAGCTTTAAAGAAAACCATCCATATGAAAACACAGACCAGCATTTCAATAAGAGGTGATTTGTCCAACCGTCATCACTGCTGCGCTCCTCTAGGTGTAAATAGCAACCTCACCTGAGACCTTCTAAATCATATACACTCAGCCTTTCAGGAAGATAGCTGTTGCTTAAAAGTTGCCTCACCTGGAATTTTCTTTCTTGGTCCCCCACCCCCAGCCCTGTAGTCCTGAAAGGTGAGCTGGACACTTGTATATAGGGAAGTCCCACACAAACTATAAATAGGTCAACACAGGGCCAGATGTTTATTTGGTCTCAGAGAAGTTGCGACCTGCCTCAAGTCATGCAGCTGGCTGGCGGCAGTAAAGCTAATGGGAACTCAGATCTTGGAATTCTACTTTGGGCTGTCTCCTTGCCAATATTTCCAAGGCTCAGAGAGTCTTACCCAGTCCAGCGCCTCCACTGGGGCTTCCGGTNTCAGGGGATAGTTGTTGAATCAGACAGCCCATCCTTTAGCCTCCAGAAATTTCAGCTTGCTTGAGGAAAGACCTCAGGTGGGTGAGCAAGAGGGTCTGAGGATCACAGAACTGAATGGTATGGGGGCGATGCAGAGGGAAAGTCACCTCTGGGACCACCTGAGTGTGGCCATATGTGGAGTATCCTTCTTCCTACTGGAGGCATCTTTCCAGGGGTCAGAGTCTGTGGGTGACAGAGCAGATTTGGAGAGGGCAGGCAGCAGGGTATCACACCCCAGGTGGCCTTGAGTCCAGGGCAGCCCAGCCTGGCTGTTATAAGCCTTCCATGGCCCTTTGGGATTCCAGAGGCTCAGAGCAGCCATTCACTGCCGCCCACTCCTGAAAAGCCAGCCCCTCCCCGCCCCAAAGCCCAGTCCAGCCCGGGATGTAGCTGGTGGGACAGGTCAGGAAAGGGCTGGGCCCTTGGCCTGGGGGCTGTTGCCTGGAGGCTGAGTAGAAGCCCATGAAGGGACTGCAGGGACGAGGCCCCTGAGTTGGTCGCCATGGCCAGACTTGGGATGCAGAGGATGTGAGGGGCCTGCACCAGCCTCGGCTTCTCAGACTGAGGACCACAAATCTTTCTTCTTTTCTAATCAAGGTAGGTGGGTATTTGTGTGTGTGTGGGTGGTGGTGGTGGAGAGGTAGGGATAGGAACAAGGGATGGATAGGGGTGGAGGCTTAGTGAGGGGATGGAGATCTGGTGACGTTAGAACTAGCAGGTCTCAGAAATCCTGTCCTCTGGTCTGCTCCTTGTGTGGGTATGCATACTGAGGTTGGCTGTTTGTGGTTAAGTGCACAGTAAACATGCGTGTTCCCAGGTACATGTGGTTGTGAACAAGGGCAGGAGGGCAGGGCTGCAGGGATATGCTAAGTGGGGAGGTGATGGAGGCTGGTACAGTCTTGGGTACAAATATGGGTCTGGAAAGAGATGACGGCCTGGGGTGCCACTGTGAGGGGTGGTGAAGGCCCCTTGTTCCAGACCTCAGGGACCTGGCTATAGAATCACTCCCCTCTTCCATGAGCTACCCCCACCGCCAGCCCTGGCCTGCCCCCACACCTCCTCCCAACCATCCTGTTCCAGCCTGCTGTGTTGAAAGCAACAGAAACAGCTTTGTTCTAGAGGGTAACACGGAGCCCAGAGTGTGCACCAGCTGGCCACCTTGGGGCCCCAGAGCCCCTCTTGGGGAATGGCTTCCACAGAGACCCCCAGCCAGAGTCCTTGACTGCCTCTGCTCTCCCCTCCGTCCCAT
>NW_017731922.1:28080-87575 GCF_001890085.2 Hipposideros armiger
CACGGAGGGGCGAGGCCCGGCTGCAGGGGCCGCTCGGCCCAGGAGGAGCCCGCGCCCCGCTCAGCCTTGCAGCCCCGCGCCCTGAGCATCTCCTGGGAGGAACCGAGACAAAGGAGGATTCATGTCCAAAGGTAGGGGGGCTGGCCGGGCCACTGGCGCCCGCCGGGAGGAGGCTGCACCCCGAAAAGCCCAGCTGGAGGTGCTACCAGGGGGAGGGTTGCTTCGCCGAGGAGCCCACGCGCGGTGACATATGCATGGACACACGCACACACGGTGGCACACACCCGAAGATATACATGCCCGGAGAAATGCACCCACGGGAACGCGGGGAGACACAGCCACCCATGGACACACAAGCAGGGACCCAGATACGCACAGAAAGCCTCACACTGGAGCACACCAAGACATGCACACCACGCACAGGTATCAGGGCCACCTACCGCCATATAAGAGACCTGTGCGCTGACACATAGACCCCTTCCCCCACACACAGACAGGCACCAGCTGGTGGTCTCCAAGGGAACTCGTTGGCCTCCGGAGGACTGGGATGGCGGAAGAGGGTGTCCCAGGGCCCTTTGCTCCTGGGAATGGGAAAGGACTAAGATATCTTTTGTGATTCTTTTTTTGAAGTGGGGGCTGGAGCTGGGGTGGGCTGGAATTGCCTCTGCTGGTGGGGGTGGGGTCTTGAAGGCGGCTGGGGGCTGGGGAAGATCTCCAGCTCTGGAAGAAAGGAAGAGCTTCCCCACCCCCACCCCATTAAGCCCAGGATGCAGGTGCTACTCTGGAAAGGTCTCCTCCCCCTGCTGTCACCTTCCCAACTGAGGGGTGGGGTCCCTGAGCCAGACAAAGACAAAGCCATTCACTTGCCTGTAAAAGAAAGCACTCGAGTCCCTACTTGGCATGGGGGTGGAGGTGCTGTTTCTGGGGGCACTCAGCTAGAGCTGAATCAAGCAGACAATGCCTCTCCCTGGAGCACTGATGGGGCAGGTGGCTCCCCGCAGGGTGTACTGCAGACAGATTCCCTTCTCCCCAGGGCTCTGGGAGAGCTGGGAGCTTAGGAGGGACCCCAAGGACCATTTAGGCAGGATGGCATACTTGAGCTACATCCTGCTGTGATCCCATCCTGAGCTCTTTCCCACCTTGGGGAGGCCCCTCCAATCCCTGTTGTGGGGGAGGGAGCAGGTCTGTCTTAACAAGAGTCTACCCCTTACCTGGCCTGCACTAGAGCCATTTGCAGGCTGGGGGTCAGCTGCTCTGCCAGGGGAGCGGTGTCTGAGGGAAGAGAAAGGTGATGGCTCTGAAGTGACATCTGCCCCTCAGTGAGGCATTCATTCATCCATCCATCCCTCAGTGAGGCATTCATTCATTCATCCATCCATCCATCCATCATTCATTCATTCGTTGCTGAGTGCCTGTGTTATATAGGTACATTGGGACACAGAGAGTAATATAACATGGCCCCTGCCCTGAAGAAGGGTGGGAACTAACATATGTTCAGTGCCAGGTAATTTATGTCCATGCTTTTGCATAACCTTCACAGTAACCCAGCAAGGTGGGTACTATTCCTGAAGTCCTGAGGAGAATACTAAGGCTTACAGGGATCACCCAACCAGGAGTCAAGCCTGGACCAGCTGCCCATCTGGGGTTGGCAGGTGGACTGGGAGTCTGTAGGGGCAGAGGATGGAGCTACAGAATTCAATTCCAGAGCAGCATTTGTCCTGCACCCTGGAGGTCTTTTTGTACTTGTCAGGCACTCTCACCAGACTGTGGGCCCTCGGGGCAATGACCTCGTCTGGGGTCCAAAAGTGTCCTTGGCATTTAGTCTAGGGTTTGGCTGGAGAAGGTTCCCATTTGACAGCCTATGAAGTGGGCAGGAAGGGATGGAGTGAGTGAATGAGTGAATGAATGAGATGAGTACCAAGGTGCTCAGGGGGCCAAGGCAGCCCAGAAGAAGGGCACCCACCCAGACAGGAAAGCAGAGGCCTCCCTGAGGGGTAGCCCTGGAGCTGACGGTGAAAGAAGAGCAGGAGTTAGCCAGGGGCTGGAGTGGGCAAGGGTCTTCCAGCAAAGGCTGTGACACAGCGACCCCCTGAACGTGTGCAGTACTTGTGGTGGTGGGTGGTGGGTGTCAGCATGTAACTGACCTTTACTTGGTGCATGTTTGGGAGGGGCACTTGCCAGACGGTGCTCTGTACAGTGCACACAGTGGGTGCAAGTAGGTGCTTGCTGGGAGAATGAAGGTGATCTCTGCTCGTGGACTGGCCCTGCTGCAGTCCTGCTGTAGCCCCTAGAAATTGCCTGGGAATACAGTAGAAAGGGCCCTTCTCGAAGTCAAGGTCTGTATTTGGGAATGCTCTTTCAGGAAGCTGCAGTTGACAGGCCAAGGCTGGCTGAGCAGGTCATGGTGAGGACACACACTTTATAAATATACTTGCAAAAACTCCCATAAATAAGTACAAGACTCACTTTCCAGGTCTGTGCAATGGGATATCCCCACTGCCCCCCATGGATTTATCTCACAACATGGGTTGTAGGGACCAAATGGGCTGAGCTGTAGAAGCATGAGGGGAATGGAAAGGGCCTGCGTGAGCAGCTGGGCAGGAAAATGGGGCATTGGCCCTCAGTGCAGGTGTGCTGAGAGGGCCAGGGAGGTGGAGGCGGGGGAGCAGGCCTGTGAGAGTCAGCTGCCGCGGGGCTGAGCCAATTCGCCTGGCTGGCAACAGCTTCCTGGGAAGCAGGAGGGAGCTCAGCCAGGCCCTGGGGAGGTCCTAAGGCTTTGTCAGGTTTGGCTGTGCCTGAGAGTGACAAGGAAAAAAGACAGCGTCTTGCCGAGATGCATGGAAGAACCAGGTGGTGGGGGTATAAGAACAGACTCCTGGCTAGGTTTGGGGGTGGGGGAGGGTGGCACTCCCATCTCCTCTCTCTCTTGCCCATCTGCTGCTCCATCAGTCTTCCTGTAAGCCTGAGACAATGTAGGGTGGAAACCAGGGTGGAAACATAGGATTCTAGAACGGCAAAGCTGGAAGGGGTCCTGGGGTGCATGGAGCCTAGTGACTATGCTGTGTAGTTAGCACCTGGGCACCTCCCTTCAACAAGTGCTTCCACATGCACCATTTCATCTCCTCCCTGACAAGCCCATGAACTTGAAAGGTGGAGGGGCAAGAGGGACTGGAACTGTGAGGCTCCGAGTGGATGCCGTATCTCATGTAACGCTCACCACAGCCTTATCATGACCCTAAGCAGTTTATAGAGGAGGAAGGGGGCTCACAGTGGGGAGCTGCTTCGCCCAAGTCCACAGAGCTGGCAGGTAGTGGAGCCAGGCTCTTCCCATTTTCACCACCAACACCCCATGTTGTGGGTGGGGAAATGGAGCTGCTCAATGCTGAAACCTACCGTGGTGGACAGTGGCCTGATGAGGAAACGCACCGATTTCTCCGGCGTGAACATGCCCATGATCTGCCAGACCCGGGGGATGTGTGCCTTTCCCCACTGGAGAAGGGCTGTTCCTCAGCTTCCCCTTTCTTCTGCCACCCACCATCCCAAGAACACACTGCCTCATCTCAGGCAAGTGGCTGCCCTCATCTGGCTCTCATCCTCTCCCCACTGGTCAAAAGGGGAGACTTATTTCTCCCACAGACTCAAAACCATGGTTAGGAGGGTGTCTAGGATTCCTCAGGGCACAGACACCCCAACTTTGCAGTGGTGCTCACAGAACAGAGGGGACACTGAGACTGGAGACAGGAGTGGTGTTCACTCCGCAGAGAGCGGTAGCCCTGTTTGCTTCTAAAAGACAAACAGGTCATTGATAGTCCATAGATGTTAGGTCCAGTATCCTAACCGGTCTTTGCCCTTTATCTGGGGAGGCATGACTCAGGTTGGAATAACCTGAGACATCTTAGACCAGGGGTTCTCCACAAGGGCCATCTTGCTCCCAGGGGACATTTGGCATTGTCTAGAGATATTTTTGGTTGTCTGGCCTATTACTGGCATCTAGTAGAGGCCAGGGATGCCACTATACATCCTACAATGCAGAAGGACAGCCCCCCACAATAACTATCTGGCCCCAAATATCAGTAGTGCCAAGGTGGAGAAGCCCCTGGATGAGAGGCACAGATGGGTACTTTGCAGCAGTGAGTGCCTTTGAAGTGATCCCAGCAACTGGAGAATCTGGGCTCTGGTCCAGATTTTGCCTCTGACTTGCTTTGTGTCCTTAGGCAAGTCCTTTCGTCCAGGCCTCAGTTTCTTCATCTGTGAAATAAGGGCCCTGTACTGGATGACATCTAAGGTCCAGCCCCACCTCTGTATGATTCTGTATCAAGAGGATCACACTCTGGCTTCCCCGTGACCTCTGTAGCCCACCCCTCCCACCTTGGCTTTGCAGGGTTTCCAGAGACCAGGACGGACGCAGCCATGTCAGAGCTGGTGCCCGAGCCCAGGCCTAAGCCGGCAGTGCCCATGAAGCCCGTCAGCATCAACTCCAACCTGCTGGGTTACATTGGCATTGACACCATCATCGAGCAGATGCGCAAGAAGACCATGAAGACTGGTTTTGACTTCAACATCATGGTCGTCGGTATGGAAGGCCGTGGGGGTCACTGGAGACCCTGGTGGCGGGCAGCACTGAGGATCCTGGTTGTCTCCCTAGGATGACCTTTGCCCTAGCTTCTCTAGGATGAGCTCTTTCTAGGAGGGAAGATGTCACGATGCTGATCACAAAGCCCTGACCCCCTTCTCCCCTCAAGGCTTGCTGATCCCGGGGTGGGAGCTGCGGGTGGAGGGTCAGCCTGGCCCTGTCACCATCTGGGTGTACACAGGCCTTAACCTCGCTCTGCCCACTTTCAGCTGTGTGGCATCATCAGCGTCCTCCCTGACTTTCTAGCTCTGGGGTGAGGATCAGAGGGAAGGTGGTCTTATTTGTGACCTTTTATAGTGCTTTAAAGCTTAGACAGAATTTCCAGGACAGTGGTGACATCGGATCACCAAATGTAAGAGCAGGGAGGGACCTTTGCCCGATTTCAGTGAGATACTTAGTTGCTGGAATAGGGGTCTAGGCATCATCCTTCTTTCTTCATCCTTTATCCTCCGGTCCATGAATCATCAAGTCCTGTCAATTTTACCTCATAAATATCTCTGAAGTCTGTTCACGTCTCTCTATCTCCACTGCTACCACCCAAGGGTGAGCTAGGTCTCTTAGCTGGATGGCCACAGCTACCTGACGTAGTGCTGCTCAAGCAGAAGGAGCTGGGTCAGATTGCAAATCATCTGGAAAGTGTTGCTATAAAAAACATCAGCTAAACTGAACAGTGTGCTTAACACACTTGACTTACTTTCTGGTGCACACTTCTTATCTCAAGAACCAGTAGCAAATGGTTCATGGGCCCTGGCCACAGGCCACACTTAGAGTGGTACCGATTCTTCTTCTGTCTCCTTTCCCCTTCAATCCATTGTCTACCAGTGACCGAATAATTTTCCAACCTGCAAAACTCATCAAACCACCCATCAATAAGTGTAAAGATTTTAATTCCTAGTCTTGGCCTGTCTACCTCTCTACACGTCTCTTAACCACTTTCCATCTTACTACTCCTCACTTATAAGGAATAGTTCTTCTAGACTTGCCATGCTCTTTCTTACCTCTGAGCCTTTGCATATACTGTTCCCTCTGTCTATAACCCCCTTCCAAGTCACTCATGGGTCATTCAAAGTCATTCTTCAGGTTTCAGCCTAGTTATTGCTTTTTCCTAGAAGTCCTCCTTGATCCCAGAGACTGGATTAAGTTCCCTTCAGTATGCTGTTACAATACTCTGTGGTTATCTTTTTCATAGTGATTATGGCAACACATTATAATTGTCTGCTTATGTTTTGGTCTCCCACACACTAAATGGCTCCTTGAGGGTAAGGATGATGTCTTGTTCACCACTCTACCTCCAATTCTAGCAGTGCCATGGCAGACACTGCTGCTCAGCCATGGCACGTGTTCAGTACTGAGCACAGAGGTAGCCTTTTTTTTAACTTTATTGGGGGACAGTGTGTTTTTCCAGGACCCATCAGCTCCAAGTCAAGTCATTGTTTTCAATCTAGTTGTGGAGGGCACAGTTCACTGGCCCATGTGGGAATCGAACTGGCAACCTTGATGTTATGAGCCTGAGCTAACCAGCCGCCCCAGAGGTAGCCTTTTTAAATATATTGGGCTAGGTTACTACTACCAGTTGGAATGAGAAATGCACCTTATCTGCCATCGCTAGTCTCATCCAGTTCCCTCTCTCCCCACCACGTTATCAATAAAGAACCTAGAGGGGCAAACATGGCTAGTCGTAGGTGATCAGGAAAACAGCACAGTTGGGTCTAGAACCTTCGGCTCTTGCCCCCTAGCCTGGACCTTTTCCTAATCTACCACAAGAATGCTCAAGACCAGTACTTTTGACTTTACCGTCCATATGATTCGCCTGAAAGTCCTGTTAAAATGCAGGTTCTGAATCATAGGGTTGGGCTGGGGCCTGGGACCCTGCATTTCCTATCAGTGTCCAGGTGATGCTGACGCGCTGTCAGTGGCAAGGCTTGCTGGGTGATTCTTGTGCACGTTACAGTGTGAGAAGCGCTGTTCAGGCCAGTGGTTTTCAAACACCTTTTTGTTGTGGGACTCCTCCTGGGACTGAAATCTTCTGCAGAACCGCACGAGTAAAACCAGTCAAAAGGGAGCCATCGTGAAGCCTGGAGGTGACGAGCTGGCCCTGCCTGCTCAGCTGCCTCCTGTTACGGTGCCCTCTCGGGCATTATCTCCACAAGACGCTAATCGCTGTGTTAGAATAAAGGATGGAGATGGGGCCATGAGATTCCTTGGGTTCAAGTCCTGATCTTGCATTTATGAGTTTTGTTACCTTGCACATATTTTGCGTGAGGTGGGGATTAGCCTCTCCAGGACTGCTTCACCTGGGGACAGAGACAGCTCTGCTATGGGATTCGCAGGGCTGATCTACGGCACATTTTGCTAACAAGTGAATGTACATATGCCCGGAGGCCATATCAGAATGCAAAGTAATTCTGTCATGACTTTTAGAATTATTAAAGACTAAACATTTAGGCATAAACAAAACAAAAACTGCCGTACTAGACAAATGCAGAGGTTGTCCCCTTTTGCCACGGTCCCTGGGGCTCCAGGAAGGAGAGAATGTGCCATCTGACAGGCATGCCCCCAGTCCTGCAGCTCACAGGGAACCATTCCCACCTGCCTGCTCTCCTTGCTCAGCCCCTCCCTTCCCAGTGAGTGGTCAGACGGGTGTGGCCTGGATCACAGCTCTAGAAGCCTGTAAGGTCATGGGAGGGATATTAGGCTCAGGACGTGGCCATGGGGTCTTCCTGCCTTCTCATCCTCCTGTCTCACTCAGGTCAGAGTGGACTGGGCAAGTCAACGCTGGTCAACACGCTCTTCAAGTCCCAAGTGAGCCGCAAGGCCTCCAGCTGGAACCGGGAGGAGAAGATCCCCAAGACAGTGGAGATCAAGGCTATCGGGCACGGTGAGGACCAGGCAGGGGCCGTGGGCATTGGTCAGAGGGGCCTCAGCCACAAAGGTGGAAGAATGGGGCTCACTGGGGAGCGAGGCAAATGAAAGGCAAGCTTAAGCAAATAGAATTAAGCCCTAACCCTCCGTCAGGAGCAACTGATCTCACAGATTCATTGCACACAAATTTTCAAATATCTAACAGTTAAGTATCGTGACTCATTGCTTCCGTATCTTACCCCTCTACCGTAACCTATCGTCAGTCGTGTTTGTGACTTAGTACAGTAAAGACGTAGTTCATATTTGAAAATTTGTGTTCAATGAATCTATGAGATCAGTTGCGCCCGACGGAGGGCTAAACTCTGTGGAGCCAACTCCTTAGACTGCAGGTCCAGAAGGGGGATTAGAAAGGAAAGACACTGGGTGCTAAAGCATGGATGGGATTTAGACAGGCAGAAAGAAGCAGGGAGGGCCATTCCAGGTGCAGGGAACAGCATGAACAAAGGTGTGCAGGAGGGGAAGACCCTGAACTTGACTTTTCCAATCATTGGTCCTAAAGAAGGAAGGAGCCTGGGTCTCCCTGGCTGGTAGGCGGCCGGGCACCTGGCATCACCTGGAAGAGTGACTCCTTGGTGCCTTTTCTGTTCACCCCTCACCCTCACAGTGATAGAGGAAGGCGGTGTCAAAATGAAGCTGACCGTCATCGACACCCCTGGCTTTGGAGACCAGATCAACAATGAAAACTGGTACATGTCTGCCTGTGAGATTTTTGCCCTAAAGACTACAAGGAAGCTACTGAGCGCAGTGCAGATTCGGTCATGTTGAGAGCTGTTTGCACCCTCCATGCTGAGGGTTAAGTGGGAAGACTTGCTGAAGGATGAGAGAGGGGTTTGTAAGGAGGCAGGGGAAGAGGCCCACATGGGGGCCAGGTGTGTGAGTGGAGGGGACAGTTCAGAGCGAATTTCGGCCCAGGGATTGCCTGGAGGTGTCTGCAGGCGGGGCAGACAGAGCAAGGTGATCAGGGCTGCAAATCCAGGCTGACCTGAAGGCTGTGGCAAAGCTTGGCCCGGACAAAGAGAGGACGCATGAGAAACAGGAGGGAGGGGAGTTGCCGTGCGGAGAGAGCCTCTGAGAACCCACAGAGCAAACCTGCGTCAGCGTCCAGCCAAGAAGGGAGTGAATGCGCTGCCCAGAATGGAAGGTTCCAGGTGTAAGTTTGCTCCCAGATAGGGATGGAGACCAGGGTACTCCTGTGAGGGAGCTGGGGTTTGCCACTGACAGGCAGGGCCACTGAATGAGACAACTTAGAACAATCTTAGAAAAGTGACTGGTTGCCCTCTTCTCTGGTTATACGCATGCTCCTTGACGGAGAAAGGTAATAATGACAATGACAGTGGTCATGACAGTAATGAATCATTACCATAATCGAGTACTCACTATGTGCTGTTGTTAAGTACTGATCCTACATGAATGCTGCCAGGCACCTGTTGTTATGAGAAAACTGAGCCTCAGAGAGGGGCAGAGCTTTCTCCGGAGCCAGCCTCCCAGCTAATAAGTACGGGGGGTGTGGAAAGTGTGCGCTGCCTTCGGAGTGGGGTGGGGTCCTGCAGGCTCCCATAGCCCAGTGGAGGCCTAGGTCCCCGCGGGAGTTCTAGCCTTGCTAACAAGGAAAGCCATCCACGGGGTGGTCAGCAGGTACCCCGGATCCCCCAGGGGAGGTGGGAAATGAGATCGTGTGAGGAGATTGTGCTCCCAGGCCCTGTCCTTCTGGGACGCCCACCTGCTTTCATCCCACCCCTAGTTGGGAGCCCATTGAGAAGTACATCAATGAACAGTACGAGAAGTTCCTGAAAGAGGAGGTGAACATCGCCAGGAAGAAACGCATCCCTGACACTCGCGTCCACTGCTGCCTCTACTTCATCTCCCCCACGGGTCACTCGTATGTATCAGTCTCACCCCCAGCTCTGGTTTGCATCGTCTGTGTCCATTCTGTAGTGGATGACCACTGCCTGGCCTCAGCTGGGGAGAGCCCGATGGGCCCCAATATAGTCATGGCCTTGTGATTCCCCACACTTTCCCCAAGACAGTCTTGATTTCCTTGCCAGGAGAATAAAGCTAACCAGCATCAGCCCCCTCTCCCCCATGCTGCCCACTGGTGTTCTGGCACCATAGCACGGCTGTGCCAGCAGAAAGAAGTTGGTATATGTGAGTAGAGGTCTCCTCCTTTATTCAGTAGGTACCTACTTTGCACAAAGCTGGGGTAGGGGTGGGGCAGCTAGAAGGGAGCGGCAGGGCTACTGGATTGGGGCTGGTGTTTTGGAAGGGGTGTGGGACCCAACTGTAGGTAATTTGGAGGGTGGCCAGCCCAGCACGAGGTGTCCAGAAATGAAGGCTGGTAACAAGCAGGGTATGCTGGGAACTCTGGTTGTGAGTAGCAGGTGGGCTACGTGCCAGCGAGTGCCAGCAGAGGATGGAGAGAGCCAAATGGGCAAGCAGGCAACCTTCCTGTTGGGGAGGCCTCATCACTTATTACTAAACCCAGCTGCTGGGCCAGAGTTCAGTCCTTGAGAGGATGGCACAAGCCAGGGGCCCCAGATTTTGGAGGAACGGGGTACTCAGGTGTTTGATGGTGGGGCCCAGGAACTCAATAAAAAGGTTACCTTTATCCCTCCCTAGAACCTGGACCCAAGGTCAGAGAAGGCAGCAGACAGCCTAACTTAATGAGTCCCCTGACTACAACCTGGAGCCAGATTGGGACCCCAAGCCTGGGGGGAAGCCAGACCCTCAAATGGGGGAGAGGCAAAGCCCGCAGCTGGACCCCTGTAGGACTAACTGGGGGCTGGCCCGAGGCCTGCCAAGAAGTGCCGTCCCACAGGCAGAACAAGATACACATGAGTAACCATGACACAAGGACATATGGGTGGGAACGGCAGGCCACAGCGATTCCCAGGAGAAAGAAATCCCCAGGTCAGAAAGATGTCACGAAGGAGTGGTTTGAGTGGGGCTTAAAGACGGGCGGGATTTGAAGAGAAAGGGAGAAGGTGGACCCTGTGTGGGTGGCGAGCTTGGGCCTGTTCTGCACACATGTCAGAGAAGAGAGAGAGGGAGCAGCCTCTTAGCCTCAGCCAGGTTCCCAGCCTGGTCTTCCTGTCCCCAGTGTGGCCCTGGAGTGGTGGCAGTGGCTGAATAGGGGAGGGCAAGGTGGCTCTGACACCCCGCCTTCTCTGGGCCCCAGCTTGCGACCTCTCGATCTGGAGTTCATGAAACACCTCAGCAAAGTGGTGAACATCGTCCCTGTCATCGCTAAGGCTGACACCATGACCCTGGAGGAGAAGTCTGAATTCAAGCAAAGGGTGAGAAGGCCCCCTCCTCCTTTGCCTGTCCCTGCCCACCTTCCCCTCCTTTAGTCCAAGCCCTCTCCTATCTTTTGTTATTATATCTGCCCCCAACATCCCACCCAGCTCCTACTTAGCCATTGAAGAGGCTGGACTAGTGAGGTCTGGGGACCAACAGTGAAGAGAAGTTAGTGCAACCTCAGACTGCCTTCTTCCCACCCTCCAAACTTACCTGCAAAGAGCACTGAATACATAAATCACCACGAACATGAGAAACCTCTCCTCGATGTTAGGTTGCTTGAAGGACTAGACTAATTAATCAAGGCCCTCTAGTCAATATAGGTGTCTTCTGTGAGCTCCTGTGCTTGAAGCATCCAGGTGGGGTGGGGAGGGGTGCGTGAGAGAATTATAAAGACAGTTGCTGCCTTCAAGAAACTGACTATCAGGGCCGGCCGAGAGGAGTGTTGGTTAAGAGCTGGCTTGGGATGCCAGAGGGCCCCGGTTCGGATCCCACATATGAGGGTCAATGACACTGCCCTCTACAGCTGAGATGCTGAACAGCAGCTCGACCTGGAGCTGGGCTGCCATGAGTCGCCGGTGGCGGCAGGTGGGTTGCCATGGGCTGCCGTGTGTAGCCAGCAGCCAGCGTGAGCGGCCAGCAGCCGCTGTGAGTGGCCGCCCAGAGGCCGGTGACTAGTCTGCGTCGCTCAGAAAGAGCGCAATGATGGTGCCAGCTTGGGCCAGTGAGGCGACGTCCTCCACAACTAGACTGAAGAACAACAAAAAAAAGGATAGCAACTTGTCTGTTCCCCTTCCCCCAATTCCCCAATAAAAATCTAAAAAGAAACTGACAATCAAGGGCTGGCCAGGTGGCTCAGTTGGTTAAGAGCTTGCTCAGGAGTGTGAGTTCTGAGCAACAGCAGTTCAATGCCCAGCCCGAGCTGAGCTGCCAACAGGTGGCAGGATGGCTCAGCTAAAAAAACAAAAACAAAAACAAACAAACAAAGAAACTGACAATCAAGTAGACCACTGAAGAGGTCCTGGGTGGCTTCCTGGAGGAGGTGAGACTTAAGCCGAGCTTTGAAAGAGGGCAAACAGAGAGGCTTGGGGTGGGGGGACTCACCTATCTTCCCTGCAAACAGGAATATGACACATAGCAGCACGGGCACTGTCCATGTGGAATCTGTACTCAGTGGTGCTTCTTGTCTAAATCCTAATCTTATGTACCTCAAGATGAGCAAGCTGTACCCCAGATTCTCATCTCAGGCTGGGCTCTGGTAATTGTACAACTGGGGCTCACCCTTCCTTCAGGATTTTCCTGTTGCCCAGGGCCTCAGAGTTCCGAGATGACCGGATTATCAAAGGCTACATTCATTCTTCTGACTTCAAAACACACACACACACACACACACACACACACACACACACACACGCGCGCGCGCGCGCGCGCGCGCGCACACGCCTCCCATTATCCTGACACTTGACTACCTTGCTTCTCTTCCTCACTTCTAGGTCCGCAAGGAGCTTGAAGTAAATGGCATTGAATTCTACCCCCAGAAGGAATTTGATGAGGATTTGGAGGACAAGACAGAGAATGACAAAATCCGGGTGGGTGCCTGGGGGGCTCTGTTCATCACAAGATGATCTCATTGGTACCTGTGGGATGTGTATCACGTACCACTTCTGTCTTTCCACCTGCTTTTCCCCTACTGTAATCCCTGTCCCACCTTGCCTGATCCAGACCAGAAGTGACATGGGAGAGGATGAGGACTAGGGGCCCTGGCCAGGACTGTGGACCCTGCACCCAGCAGGCCGATGCTCCCGGCCATTCCCCAGGCCACGCAAAAGCTTATTCTCCCGGCACAGTGCTCGGCACAGCCAGGGTGTGGAGTGGTGGAAGGGTACAGTCGGGAAAATCGTCAGGCTGGGGGCCAGCATATCTATGCTCCAGTCAGAGCTCTGCCTCAGTTTCCCCCTCAATAAAATGCAGAGGTCAGACTAGGTGAGTGGCTCAGAGGCTTCCCCACCGCCCCCCTACAAGAAGCCTTTAAACAAATTAAATGTCAGACATAACTCCAATATATGAAACATAAAAACAGCTGCTTTGGCTAAGTGACACGGGGCACAGCGCCCTGCCTTGTCAGCAGGCCCTGGGGCATCTCCTGGGAATCTTCAGGCTTCCAGGCTTGGAAACCATCAGCCATGTGATTCCTAAGGTCCCTCTCAGCTCTGAACTTTTGCAGTCCTGGGATTCTATATCAGAATCCTGAGTTGCAGCCTGGGCTTTTCTGCTAACCCACTGTAACCTGGGACAGATCACTTGCTGTGGTCTCGCGTTCCCTCCTCCGTCTACTGTGGATAATCTACTAGAAGCCCCTTATCTGATATAGCTGAGACAGGTAGTTGGTCAGTTACTTGAAGAAATCATTAAAAAAAAAAGGATGTATACACATTACAAATGTTTATAAATATTTTACTAAATTATTGAGTTAAAATAAGTTAAAACATACATATCACACTCATTAAACCTTCTTTTCATATAGGGACAAGGCCTCTTCATGCAAAAGCAACTCACCTATATCATATCTTTCTGAAACATTCCACTTAATTTTTAGAGAACCAACTCTCCACACTCACATGTCCTCAGCTTATATAATAGTGAATTTACCCCATTACTGTAATAAGTACACATCAGGCAAATACATTTGGGAACAAACAGCTGGTTCCTGGTGAACATATGACTACCTGGTAGAGCAGAGGGGCCTATGCACATCAGAAAGTGGCCTTCGAGCTCCAACAGGTTGGGGGACATGGACCTCTGCCAGTAGGTTTTATGGGGGTCAGTGGAAAGCATCAGTTACTTTGATTGTCAGTTGGGTGGGCATCGTTTAAGAGAGGGTTGTCTATCCTAGCTAGCTCACAGAGTTGTTTCAGATCAAACCAAACATGTAACACACTATGAAAAGAACGAAGTGTTCTCCTTTTAAAGGAAAGCTGACTTACTGAGGTTGACCAGTGAGGCAGGGGTACAATCAGGGTTGGACCCAGGACTTGGGACTCCCAGTCCAGTGCTCTTTTTAAAAAACAAGAGCCTTGCCCTTGCCATCAGTGAGATCGCTGTATGAGCATCAGAGATGTGCAGTTCAAGGCTAGAGGCCCAGGACCATATGCCACCCTGCCCTTGGAGGCCCAGATTATAGGAGGATGACATGCACGTGTGTTTGGTTTATCAGCAGGAGAGCATGCCCTTCGCTGTGGTGGGAAGTGACAAGGAGTACCAAGTGAATGGCAAGCGGGTCCTCGGCAGAAAAACTCCCTGGGGGATCATTGAAGGTAATTCAATGCATCTATCTTGCTGAAGAACTGGCTGCTGGCCATTTATGCTTATTTATTAAGCAATGATAGGTCAAGTCAATGTCCTAGGATGTAAGATATAAAATGAGTGCCAGGCAGACACTGATGTAAGGACGGTGCAGTCTAATTGAGAAGATGAGACTCACAGGCAGAAAGCACTAAAAGACTGATGCAGCACCTGACTGGGAGGCACCGACTTATGTGTCAAAGGTCTTCAGAATGTGGGGAGATTAATAAGGACTGGAAACATTGGAGAGCGGTTTTCACATGAAAAGGGTGTGATCTGACATATTGTTCAAGGTGTTGCCATTTTCATTTTATTATGAATGGATGTGACCTTGAGAAGGACATTAGGTTCTGAAAGTTTTCAAATAATAGCTTCAATGATCTTATTCGATATGATAACCCTTTGAGTGGAGCAGGGTAGGTATGACTTCTCGGAACGTCAGCTCTTAAATCTCAGACCGGTTAAATGTCTTGCCTAAGATCCCATGACTTGTTAGTGGTGAAACTTAGATTTCAGACCTGGATATTTTGATTCCAAAACCAAGTTCATCCCATTGTATTGTGTTATCTCTCATTTTCCTATGATCTTTTGTTGTTTTTTTTTTAAAAAAATAGCATTTTCTGATCATCTGCCTTGAGTTGGAATTATGACAGTGCTTGTCCTACCCATTAGACTGTGAGATTACAGGGTTCGTGTTTTAATCCTCTTCTATTCCCACAATCCTTGGCAAGTGATTTTAAAATAGTAGGCACTCAGTCTATTGAATTAGATTTATCATACAGTGGACGGCCTTTTTAAGATGGCTCGATTGTTATTTTCTAGGTGTGTTACTGTCTTCCAATCAGATTATAAGCTCCTTAAGGATAGGAATTGTGTCTTAGGCCTTGGGCAAGTTTCTTAGACTCCTTGTGCATTAGTTTCCTTTCCTATAAAATGGGAAATATAAGAGTCCCTATTAGCTGTTACTCCAGAGTCTAGAACAGGATTGCACCATTGTAGCTGCTTAATAAATGTTTGTCCAATGAATAAAATCCAGTGCCCTGAAATACCAAGAGAAGCAAGCCTCTGGACATGTTACAATAGCCTGTCCTGTGGCTCTCAAATACTTCCATGACCTGAACAGACGTTCACCTGCTGGCTGTTGCTGCATTAGTGAAATGACCACCTGTTTTGTTTTGTTTTGTTTTGTTCACAGTGGAAAACCTCAACCACTGTGAGTTTGCCCTGCTTCGAGACTTTGTCATCAGGTAAGATGTACCCCTGCCCTCAAATGGCAGGTTTAATGATTTGGGGTCAGGAGGCCATCTGTTCAGATCCACTTCCTCAGTCTCTAGGTCTCTGACAGAGCTTTCTGCCCCAGGTCCAGCTCCCATCCTGAAGCAAAAGGGGCTGAAGAAGTAGCGTTGGCTCTCCGGAGTCTGTCCCATTGGGTCCAAGCCATGGAAGTGATGTCTTAACCTCAGATGTAGGTCACCTCTTCCTCCTCCCACCCCTAATCGCAGCCCTCTCTCTTCTCACCCTGCGTCCCTCAGGACCCACCTCCAGGACCTCAAGGAAGTGACACACAACATCCATTATGAGACCTACAGGGCCAAGCGGCTCAATGACAACGGAGGCCTCCCTCCGGTGAGCGTGGACAAAGAGGAAAGCCACGACAGTAACCCATGATGACCTTTTCTCTGTATCATCACACATACCTACTTTTCCACATACACACATCCCAAATCCCACCACCAACCACCTTCTTCCTTTCTACTCTGTCCCACAGGCCTGTCTGGTGTTTGTGGAGCATTGTGTCTACAGTGTGTGTGTGTGTGTGTGTGTGTGTGTGTGTGTGTATGTCTATGTGTGTTTGTGTGTGTGTTTGTGTGTGTGCGTGTGTGTGTGAGAGTGTGTGTGTATGCACATGCGTGTGTGTTCAGGGGTGAGGTATTTTCACTGCCCTCCCTGGAAAGTCCCTTGTAAGCTTGGTTCCTCCATGGCTGTCCATTATCTGTCTCCTTTGCTTGTGTCCCAGAACAAAGCCGCGTGCCTCACTCAAGCGGTCTGGGGAGGTTTCATTTAAAAATGAGGGAGCAGGTGAGCCACAGGTAACTCTTTCTTATCTCTGAACCTGCCCGCACACTGGGGTTACAGAGATTCTCCAAGGACAGGCTGCAGAGCCAGACCTGGGAGGGGCTGAGGAGCTTGGGACTTACCCCTCCTTGGAAGCTGGGGGTGGTCTGGGGTAAGGCTGGGGCTTCCTGGGAAAAGGAAGTGCAGGGGAGAGCAGAGAAATAGGCCCGAGTGAGGCCCCCGCAGGAAGAATTAGTGCCTAGACGTGGAGACTGAGAGCTCCACCCTTCGGTCTGTGCTGCATTCACTGTCCAAAAGCTGCCACCTGTCCCCGTCGCGGATGCTGTTTTCCACACTCATCAACTCGCCTCGGCTCCCACTTTCTCTCCTTTTCTCCCTTTCTCCCATTTCCCCATCCTGCCCCTCTCTGACTTCTTTCACTTCCTTGTAGACTAATCCACTTTAGTTACATTTCTATATTTAGGATTTATACCCAGCCTATTTCCAAAAATGTCTTTAGGCCACCTTAAAATACAGTCACTGCTAAAAGCACGGGATAGTACAAACGGGGATTAAATCCATAGAGAGGAACTGGAAAGCGTTTCTGCAGCGGAGGGCGGAAACTGACGCTGAGCCTGTGGGCAGCCCGGGCAGAGGGGAAGACATAGTGAGTTATGCGCTTCCCGGTGTCTGATTAAGGAAGCACACAGGCTGGTCAAGTGAGCCAACCTCCTTTTAGGCATTAAGTTCTAGACAAACTAAGTCTAAAAAAGTATCAAGAACAATATACAATTTTTGTCTTTCTTGGTGGTTTGGCTTCAGAGGCAAATTTTAAACCACACCCCCCCTTTTCTCCATCAGAATTCTTCTTCCTTAAAGCTGGCTTCTCTCTTGCTCCCTTCTTCTCGTTCATACTTGAGCCCCCCTCTTTCCATCTTTTCCATTCTCACTTTTGTGTTGAAGCTAATTGTATTATTGTCTGTCTTTCTCTGCTTTCCCCCACCCCCCTCCTGACCCCTGTAGACATTCCCAGCCATCATACATTTAGCCTTTTCTTCCCTTTCCCTTCAGCCCTGTATTTATTACTGCATATATATCCCGTTTGTTTTACAAACAAGTTACTCTTTCTTCTTTAGTCCATCAGGTGGCTAACATTTGAGGCTAGGGGAACAATTTAGCCTTAGGCAAGGGAAAACACCAGTGATACCGTTTACAGTAACCTTGTACAACCTCCTGTTCCATCTCCTGGTCCAACCCTGGGTATTTCACTGGTCCTCTGCAAATCCCAGCGTTTATAGTCCCTTATCACTCAGGTGCTAGGAAAACACAAAGACTTCAGACCAAGATTCAGTGGACCAAGTGAAAGAGGTGGGTGATAGATAACCAGTGACCCAAAACCTATGGTCTCAGTCTTTCCTGGAGGCTCTTGACCAATCCAACCCACATCCCCCCTCGCCCACAAAGTTATTCTAGGGTAGGCATCTGTCCGGATAGAACAGCAGCAGGGTTAGAGCCCAGAAGTTGCTACATTTCAACAGAAGAGGGATCCCTGGCTTATCCAATGAGCAGTCCTATATGGAGATGTGGGACTGGACACCTGGGCCTGGCAGGGAAAATTGAAGGGTGGGGGTGCTGGGTGCTGGAGAGGCCAAATAGGATATTGATGCTTGGTGGCCCAAAACCATGATCTCAGCCTCCCTGGAGAAGCTGTTTTATATGTCTGGTGTCCACACCCTCAACCGTTCTCAACCCCCCTGCAGGGAGAAGGCCTCCTGGGCACTGTCCTTCCACCTGTGCCAGCCACCCCCTGCCCCACTGCTGAATGAAGGCCATTTCAAGTGCTGCTTCTCCCTCCATTCCTCTCAGCTGTTATTGCTGCAGGGCCATGACATTTTTAGGGCTTGTCTGTCCAGCCCACCTCCAAGCCCCTCTCAACCCTCGGCAGGTGGGAGGGGCCAGCGGCCTCTTTAGGACAGCTGCTGCTTCCATTTGTCAAACACCCCTCTCCTCTCAGTGGAATGGAGTTCTCGTCAGCAGTGCCTCCTCCATCGTCTGTGTCAGCCGGTCCCAGCCCATCTGTAGGGTGAAAGAACTCACCGAGAGCTTCTTCTGCCCTTGCAAACCCATACCAGCTATTTGTACCCATCTCCAAGAGGAATGGCATTGCTCCCTGTCCATCTGCATGAGCTACTCTTGACTTCCTTAAAGGGTCAAGAAAGCCACTTTTCTGCTTGTCAGATTTGTTGACGTCAGCTGTGTGAGCCCCAGTGTGGGACAAGGGAGTCCCCTTCATTGCTTAAAGCTTACTTATAAGGATGGTCACTACAGATGTGGGGGAGCAAGGGCTAGGCTCACTTCTTTAAAAAATCACCACTTGTGGCTGGCCCAGAGTGCGGTTACACCCCCGCCATAACCCCCCCCCCCCCTCATCATGCAGCCACTTAAGAAGAGTGGTTTTCCTGAGAAGACATTTCTGGAGTTCCTGACCCTCAAATTTAAAAACAAAAAAGAACTAAACACAGATACAAAACCCCAGAACCCTACAAGGTGTGAACTCCAAGAAGAAAAAAAGCACCCATCAATCCACTTAGCAATAAGAGGGATCTCTTCCCACCTACCCTGACTCCTACTCCCCACCTCTACCCCGTTAATGTGAGTAATGAATTAGCCTGGCCACAGTTAGTCACTGTAGGCTAGTGGAAAGTACCCAGTGGAGGGCAAGGGCCCCCATCAGATGCATGAATGTTTGCGAATGTCGGCTGCCACTGCCCCACACACTGTGTCTTTATGAAAAATGCCCCCCCCCGTGCCCACTCCTCCCCATCTCTACCTGGATACAACTTGCTCAAAGGCTGGTGACTTGTGGGCCATTCACCTACAACCAAGTCCTGATGGAGCAAGAGGCCCAAGCCTAGGGGATGCAAGAACGACCCATTTCTTAAATGTTACCAGTCCCAGCCAACCTTTTGGTGACATTATGGTTAAATTTCCCAATTGAAAACAAGCCAACAGGCATTCAAACTGGTTGTGTAAATGTTGCTAGACTTTATGTGTTGTACAACTAAACATTGCTGTTTGAACAATACCTGCCTGGCCTGTGTCTTATTTGGGCTCGTCACTCCTTGGCCAAATAGCCATTACATCACTTCACCTGTGTGTGGAGGGTGGGACAGGAACTGTCTTGGTAAGCCACAGAAATTCAGGATGGAAAACAATTTGTGAGATCAGTCCATCTTTAGTTGGCATGAGGTGGGACCCCAGTCATTATTCACTGGGATTTTGTATCCAAAATGAGTGATGAAGCTATCACACTTGATCTTGAGGGATGCTGTGCTCTGCATAGCCTCACTCCATCAATGAAAACAATGTTTCTTTTCATTCAGCTAATTTCCTAGCTTTTCCCCTCCTTTCTCCTGAAGGCATAAACACCAAGTATATCAAAGGAATGAACCCATCTTACCTAGAGACCTGCCTATTTTACAGCGAGTACTTTAAGAATTTAAACTTAAAGCACTAGCTTGTCTCTCGTCTTTTCTGACCTTAAGCCAATCCTTCCTCTCTGAGGATCATACTCTCTTCTGCAGCCAGCAAATAACTCTGACCTGCATATTATTTCTCTGAATTTGAATGTGATGACTATATATGCAATTGCGTTTAGGGCCTCAACATGCTGTAGGGTGAGTGCAAGGTACAAATGAACAGCAAAGGATCAAAGCTGGAGGAAGACAAATCAAGAGGCTCTTGGAGTCATTCCAGTAAAATGACAAGGGCTGGAACTAGAGTGCAACACCTCACCCAGATGGAGAGACGTGAGATGATTTGAGTGACAGAGCAGTTTTGCAAACTTAAAACATTGCAGCTGAGAGAAACCTAAGAGTTCTTCTTGTCCAATGCTTTTATACACATATGGAAACTGAAGTCCAGAGAACATAACCGTCTTGCCTGAAGTTGTACACTTAGGTCCCAACGTAAGATGGAGAAGATGTCAGTGCTTGTTTTACTGCTTCATACCATTCCTACTGTACTTCATTTGTTCTAATAGTCTTGTACTTAAAAAAAAATTTCTGAACTCAGTATACAGCTTACAACTGATGACATGTCCGTTATTTTGCAACTTTTTTTCTTAGTGGTACATTTAAAACTGGTGCATCTTGTAACGGACAGCATCTTAATTTGATGAAATACAGTAGTCCAGAAGATGTTAACGTCTCTTTGCTTGAAGCCCTCTGGGGCTACTACTCTTGAAGTTTAAAGGAAATAAGAATATGTACAACATTTTAGTCTTCAAAGCAATTCCAGTATAATATATCCCACTGGATCCTCACAGCCACCCTTTGGAAGTGGCAGGGCAGGAATGATGGACGCTTTCTGCAAAGAGCAGCAGCTTCCTGACACGAGCTAGGGAGGGCACGGGAAACTACTGCTTTTAACTTGATTCCAGTCAGGACCAACTCAAGTCCATACCTTAGGGTAGCGTGGCAGCCATGCGGGGCGAGGACGCAGGGGCCAAACGCACAGGTGGTCCTCCGACAACTGCCCCTCACGTGACCAGCCGCCTCGCCCACTCACCACACGTCCATGCGCCATAATCTCCGCCCACCGTTTCAGAGCCCCGCCCCGCGGCTTGGCGCAGGCCCTGCCCCTTCCCACCTGAGGGGCGGCAAGAGGGGCTGGAGGAAGATGGCGGTGAACCAGAACCACACGGAGAACCGCCGCGGGGCCGTCATCCCTTATGGTGAAAGGTGCCTGAGGGGAAGCCCGGGGTGCTGATAGAGTAGGGAGGAGGCAGCCGGACCGGGAAGATCTGGCGACTCGCAAACTCTCAGCGAATCAAGGGCTTTCCCACCCTTTCCGGCGCGTCTTGCTTAGCTCCGCCCCCACGTTAGGGCGCGCGCAGCCTCGCGGTGTTCCCGGACGTGTAAGTGGCGGAGGCGGGAGCGTGTGGCCTCGAGTGTGTGAAGCGTGGGAGCCCGTCTCCTGGTGTGTGAGGAAGGTGGTGAGAGCGCTCGCTGAGCTCCTCATAATCGTGCTCTTCTCTGCTTCTTGCGCTCGTTTTCCTTTGAGCTCGCCTGGCAGTGCGGCCCTGAAACTCAATGTTGAGCGCAAGTGGGTTGCGGTGAATGCGTTTGTCGGGAAGATCCATTAAGACAGCGCCAAATGCTGATGTCAAGATCTTTTTTCAGCGCTTTCTTCCTCTGATTATTTTCTTGGCAGATTTATATGGGCCGCTAAGGCTGTATGTCTTCCCTTGCTCTCGGGAAGAACCTCTGCTTGCGTTCTTCAGTTTTGTAGTAGGAGGTGATTGCTCGATCTGATGGGGACGGCTGGGTACGCTCTGGCGCAGAGCACTTTGCCCTGGGTGCCTGTGACTCTGTGCCATAGCACGTCTAATCTGGAGTTTGGGTGTCTTCTCACTCTGGCTACTGGATTGCCCCTCAGCTTTTCTGTTTGTGTGTTGTAGGCAGGGGATGGAGCATGTTTTTAAAAAATTATAACCAGGGGCCTGCAGAGTGGCTCAGTTGGTTAAGAGCTCGCTCAAGAGTGCAAACTGAGCAACAGTGGTTCAAGTCCCAGTCCTGCTGAGCTGCCAGCAGGTGGCAGGATGGCTCAGCTAAAAAACAAAACAAAACTGATTTTATGGTCCTTTGAATTATCTTTATGGGATCCCTTCTGTGCTCTTGAATACTTAATCATAGCCAAGCACAGTTCTGAGAGTTTTATGAGGTCAGACAATTAAGTTTGTGAACTTGTTGCAATGATGTTGCTAACTTCATTTTGCTATCAGAGGGATTATTCATTATGAATTTGTACCAACTGGACAAATAGTTAACCAGGTTTACTATTTGGAAGTGCTGAAAAGGCTGCGTGGAAAAACTTAGATGAAAACGGCCTGCGGTTTTCGCCAACAATTCATGGCTCTTGCATCACAACAACGCACCAGCTCACATGGCACTGTGTGTGAGGGAGTTTTTAGCCATAAACAAATAGCTGTACTGGAACACCCTCCCTACTCACCTGATCTGGCCCCCAGTGACTTCTTTCTTTACCCAAAGATAAAGGAAATATTGAAAGGAAGACATTTGATGATATTCAGCACATCAAGGGTAATACAATGACAGCTCTGATGGCCATTTCAGGAAAAGAGTTCCAAAATTGCTTTGAAGGGTGGACTAGGGGCTGGCGACGGTGCATAGCTTCCCAAGGGGAGCACTTCGAAGGTGACCATAGTGATATTCAGCAGTGAGGTATGCAGCACTTTTTCTAGGATGAGTTTGCGAACTTAATTGTCTGACCTCGTATACTTAAAACTTCTCTAGCCACAATGAAGATCAGTAGTATTTCCCTCATTTCGCAGGTGGAAAACAGAAACAAGGAAAAGTAATTTGCCTCACATTATGTGGCCAGTGTATGTGAGAGAGCTTTGATTTGGGCTTGGTTTAGGTACTTGTGCTTTAACTCCTCTACTCCTTCTGTCCCTCAAAAAGGAAAAGGACTGCTGCTCTGCTTTCTCCTCATCAAAGAAGGCCCTGTCAGGGCTCTGGCTTCCTGGATAGAAACTACTTTAAAGAAAGGGAGAGGGAGAAGGTTGGTTATATTTTGATTTCTGCCTGTTCACAATGCACGCTTGAGAAACTCATCACAGTTTGGCAGTGTTTTGTGGAGACGTTTTTTCCATCACAGCTGAGAAGACAGAAATATATGGGCCAGACTCTACTGGTAAAAAGGGAAGACATTGAGGTGTTTTCCCCCCCATATTTCTAACACTTGTGCAGATAACAATACCATATGTATTTATTGTAGAAAAGTTAGGGAAAAAAATTAAGTTACCCTGGATTCTGACATCTAGTGTTGTTTACATTTTGTTATGTACCCTTCCTCACTTTCTCCTATGGAAAAACATTCATTTCTGCCACCCCACCACCCCCAACTACTTTGTAACTTGCTTTTCTCATTTACCAATATATTGAGGATGCTTTCCAGTATCAATATCTACATCATTATTTTCTTTCTTTTTTTAATTAAAGTTTATTGGGGTGACAGTTGCTAGCTACATCACTATTTTCAATGGCTGGTATTCTAGTGTGCATAAATGGCTGGGACATCCCAGCTTTAATGTGTCATTGCTGTAAATATTGCTTCAGTGACCATTTTTGAAAACTTATCTTTGCCTACCTGTCAAAATGTTTCTTTGGGATATATTCCTGAAAGTGGAATTGTGGGATCAGAGAACATAGACTTTTATAAATTGGTTTAAAATACATTTTTTAAATATAAAAATTCTTGTAAAAAATATTAATATATAAATAGAAACATATTTTTTTGCAAAATCACCCTACAGAATGATATCAGTGTACTTTCCTCTCAGTACTCTGAGTGCCCATTTCACCACAGTCTTGCTGACACCTAGTGTTAATCTTTGACATTTCTGTCAATTTTGATATGTGAATAATGGAATCTTTAAGAAAACTTTATTGGTAGTACACTTTTTCTTTATACGGTTATCGGCTATTTGTAAGTCTTTGGCAGATTTTCTTGGTTCATAAATTTTCTCCATTTTTAACCAAGTAGTTCATTTTTTGGTGTGGTAAAAAACACATAACAGAAAATTTATCATCTTTTCCATTTTTGAAAAATGAAAGTTGTATATACTTAAGGTGTACAACATAATGATTTAATATACATATACATAGTGAAATGGTTACTATAATCAATCTATTAATATGTCATCTCCATACACAGTTACCATTTTTTATGTGATAAGCACATCTGAAATCTGTTCTCTTAGCATATTTCCAGTGTTAAACACAGTATTAGTAAGTATAGCCATGCCTGTTAATTAGAACTCTAGACTTATTTATCCTACATAACTACAAATTTGTACCCTTTGACCAACATCTCCCATTTCCCCCACCACCCAAGCCCCTGGTAATTACTGTTCTACTCTCTGCTTCTATGCATTTGACTTTTTTGGGGTTTTTTTTTTTAGGTTCAACATATAAGTAAGATCATACAGTATTTGTCCTTTTTCTGGGTTATTTCACTTAGCATTATGTTCTCAAGTTTCATCCGTGCTGTATGTAGCATGTGACGGGATTTCCTCTTTCTCATGATGAACAATATTCCATCTTCTTTATCCATTAATTTTTTGATAGACACTTAGGTTGTTTCTGTATTTTGGTTCTTGTGAGTAAGGCTGCAATGAACATAGGAGTACAGATATTTCTTTAATACCCTGTTTTCATTTCCTTCGGTTATATACCAAGAAGTGGGATTGCTGAATCATATTGCAGTTCTATTTTTATTACATTGTTTGATTTTTTCATATGTTGAACCATCCTTGCATTCCAGAACTAAATCCTGCTTGGTTGTGGTGTATAATCCTTTAACGTGCTGTTATATTTAGTTTACTAGTATTTGGTTGAGATTTTGTTTTTTTTTTAAAGATTTTATTGGGGAATTGGGGGAGGGGAACAGCATTGGGGAATTAGGTAGGGGAATAGACAAGTTGCTGTCCTTTTGTTTTTCAGTCTAGTTATAGAGGACGTTGCTTCACTGGCCCATGTTGGCATCATCATTGTGCTCTTCCCGGGTGAGGTAGATTGGTCGCCGGCCCCTGGATGGCTGCTCACGGTGGCTCTTGGCAGCTCACGCCAGCTGCTGGCCACTCACGCTGGCTGCCAGCCACTCATGGTGGCTTTACAGCAGCCCACTGCAGCTCCACTGCAGCCCCACTGCAGCCTATGCGGTCGCCGGTAACTCACGGCAGCCCATCTCCAGGTTGAGCTGTTGTTCACCATCCCAGCTGTAGAGGGCAGCGTCACTGGCCCTCATGTGGGATCTGAACCGGGGCCCTGCTGCTCAGAGCTGGCGTCCCAAGCCAACCCCTAACCAACGTGCCAATCTGCCGGCCCATGGTTGAGGGTTTTTGCATCAGGATTTGTCAGGGATATTGGTCTGTAGTTTTTAGTTTCTTTCTTTCTTTCTTTTTTTTTTAAAGATTTTATTGGGGAATTGGGGGAGGGAAACAGCATTGGGGAAGCAGGGAAGGGGGACAGACAAGTTGCTGTCCTTTTGTTCTTCAGTCTAGTTGTGGAGGACACTGCTTCAGTGACCCATGTTGGTATTATGATCATTGCGCTCTTCCCGGCTGAGGCAGTTGGTCTCCAGCCATTGGATGGCTGCTTATGGCGGCTCACAGCAGCTCTCACTGGCTGCTGGTCACTCACGCTGGATGCCAGCCACTCACAGTAGCTCACGGCAGCCCACTAAAGCAGGGGCTGCAGACTACACAGTGGCCGGCGATTCATGGCAGCCCAGCTCCAGGTCGAGCTGTTGTTCACCATCTTAGCTGTAGAGGGCGCAGCATCACTGGCCCTAATATGGGATCTGAACTGGCGGCCCTGCTGCTCAGAGCTGGCGTCCCAAGCCAACTCTTAACCCATGAACCACTCGGCTGGCCTTAAAAGGTGTTTTGTATCCCACACCACGACCCTAGTTCCAGTTCTTATTACCTCACATCAGGACTATTTTAAGAACTCTTAAATGGGCCCCTCTGATATACCACCACCTCCTTGACCATGTGACAACCCTGCTGAGACAGCTGCAGCTCCCAGTTCCTCCTTGCCTATGATATCTCTAAGCTCTAGTCCCAGCATGGCTTTCTAACTTCATCTCACTATTCCTCCCAATCTCACTTCCACACTGTTGATTAATCCACACCGGTAGACTGCTCCCAAGTATGTAATTTGCTTTTTACTGCATACCTCCACTAATGCTGCTCCTCCATCTCCATTAATGCTGTTTGGTCCCCATCAGGATTCTTCACCTCTGCCTACTGAAACGCTATTAATCTCTTAAGAATCAGTTTAAATTTCAACCTCCCTATAAAGCCATTCCTAACTACTTCAACTGAAACTAATCTTTTCCAATTAATTGCCATAACATTTTTGTGCCATTTCTGTAATGTATGTCATATACTGCTTGCATTATTACCTGTATTCATGTTTTCGTTTGCTCATTCTTTCAATATTTAGTAACACCCACCATTGCTAGGGCTACAGTGGCAAAGAAGGCAGACATTGTCCTTAATGTTGAACAAATAAATATAATAATCACTAAGAAAGAAAGAAAAAATCGAATAGAATTCTATCAGTGGGAGTAGGATGAGTCCAAGTTTTTCAGGTTCAGAGTGAGGGGAGAACATGGCAGGCAGAGAGAGTGACATGTCAGGATTCCAGAGCACCCTGCACGCCTTCCCTTCTTTATCAGAGTCAAGGAGACATTTCCATTGGCACAGTGCTTGATAGTTACTGCACAAGAAGTATAAGAATTAATGAGTCAAACATTAAGAATAGAAGTAGGTTTGATAAGAAAAAGAATCCAAAGATAAAGAGGATCAGCAAATAAGATCATTTAATTTCTTTTTATTTCCTCAAAAGTGGTAGTAGCAGCAGCAGCTAACATTGAGTGTTAGCTCTGGGTTAGGAACTGTGCTAAGAGCTTTATATTTGTCCCTTTATGTAACATCTTAAATATGTGCTGTCTGCCCTTTCTCTTCTGCAGTGTCTTGAAGCAGTGTCAGGATGTGGAGCTCTCCTTTCCACAGCAACCAGAGGGATCCAATTTCTTCAGTGGTACAAAGAGGGGAATATTGTTTCTCACTTCACACAGGGTAATTTCTAGTTCTACTTCTACTTTGATTAAATCTACATTATTCTTAAGATGGAGAGTTAACCATTGAGTTTCAAAGTGTTTTAAAACATTTGCACTTTGAGAGTTTCCATGTTGAAGAACAATGGAAGAAAATGGGTGGTGGTTGCCAGGATGCCAAAGCAAATCTCACCTTAGGATTGCTGTTTTATATGTCTCAATTCATGGACAAATTCCACTCTTTTTCCAAATCTTTCCTCTCTTAGGTAATCTTTGTGACTTCACACTCAGCCAGTGATCCCATGTTTTCTTTTATGATGCCATTTGATCTGATGAGTAACTGTACCATTGAACAACCCGTCTTTGCCCCCAACTACATTAAGGGAACCATTCAGGCAGCTCCAGATGGTACGTGTTTACCCTCAGAAGTGTATTTTTTTTTTTCCTCTATATCGTCCAGAAGGTTTAAGATTCAGATTTAGCTCATGTTGGGATCCAAACAAAAGCTGCCCTGCTTCTCTGGGTAGTGTTTCTCTCGGTGTGTGTGGTAGTCCTTCTGGTACCAGCTGTGCCAGCCTCTTAGTGAGTGTGTGACGTTTCTATCCCCAGGTGGCTGGGAAGGACAGGCTACTTTTAAATTAGCCTTCAGAAAAGGAGGTGCCATCAAATTCGGCCAATTGATGATGAAAGCTGCCTCTGCTGGTAAGCGATCATGATAAAGATATTATTAATAAGCACTTTGGGGTTTTTAGGCTTGTGGAATTGAAGTAGGACTGCTACCCAGTCAGGGTTTTCTGGCCTCTGTGTTCAGGCAGTTGGTAGTTACACATGTATTCAGCAGCCATTTTCTGAGTCTACCTACTATGTGCCAGGTACCATACTACCTGCTGGGAACACAAAGATTATTCAGTCCCTCCCTGTCCTGCAGGAGTCTGCAATCTAGTGGGAGCTTCCAGTCAGACACCTGAGTGATTCATTGTACCTGATAGTCTTTTGTCCATCTACATGCTGGTCTCATGTCACTGAATAGTCTCTTTTTCAGGCCAGGGAGCTGCCGTTGTCTTGCTCTTCCCCTGGCATGCCTTTTTGTCATCTTTCTCTGGCTTTGCCTTCGCTTCTCTTAGGTTAGTCCTCATCTTCCATGAGAGAAGGAAAGAGATGCTGTCAAGCCTTTCAGCACTGCTCTAATGAATGTACCAAAGACCTCTTTTAAACTTTGATTACAAATAATTTTTATAATTTATTTTTATTCGATCTAGCCTCATTTCATGCCCTTCACTCTCTCGCTTTTTGTACTCCAATTCAGTTGGACATCTTTGTGCCTTGTTCTCGCATCTCTGAGTCTTCATGCTATTTGCTCTGTCTGGAATGCACTTTCCCTTTCTACCTTGCCTTCTACCCCAACTCCAGTCTAGTTGAGACAAACACAATCTAGTAAAGAGACAGACATATGCAAATACGTTATCCTAACTTATGGCATGTGCTGTAATAGAAGCAGGGACAAAGTGCCGGGACACACAGAAGGATGGAGTGAAGATTCTAGCTTAGAAGATTGACTGGATCATGATGCTATAAACCATGGTTAAGATTAGAAGAGAAAGTCTAAGTTGGAGAGGAAATAATAAGTTCAATTTTAGACATACTAATACTAGCTAACATTTATTGAATGCTTACCACACACTTGAATATTCCAAACCCTTTACATGTGTCAATTTATTTAATCCTCATAAAAACCTTATGATGTAGGTACTATCATTATCCCCAACTTATAGCTGGGGAAACTGAGTCAGCAATGGTTACATAATTCCCCAAGACTATACAGTTAGCAAGTGATGGAGCTGGAGTTTGAACCTTAAACTTACCTACTGTTTCTCTTTTTAAATACTTTATTTTGAAAAAATATATATAGAAAAGTTGCAAGAATATTACAATGAACTCTCATGGACTATTTATCTAGATTCACCCATTATTAACATTTCCCCACATTACATTATTATTATTATTATTATGATGCTTTTTTGTTTTTACTGACATATTTCAGAGCAAGTCACAAAGATCATTTCCTTTGTTCCTAAATATTCAAATGTTCTCCTAAGAACAAGGGCATTCTCTTATCTAACCTCAGTGTACTTATCAAATTCAGAAAATTTAACATTGAAACATTGCTATTATTTAATATATAGTTTATTCAAATCCAAATCATTGGTCCATTACTGTTTCTGATTCTAAGCACTTTTCCCCCCACAATCCAGGCAATCCTGGTTCACACATCGACTTTAGTTGTCCTGTTTCTTTGACCTCCTTTAATCTGGACTCAGATTTTCTTTGTCTTTCATGACATTGACATTTTGAAAAGAATACAGGCTTATTGTTTTGTAGAACGTCCATTATTTGGGTTTGTCTGTTTCCTCATGAGACAGCAGAGAGGGGAAGAGAGTAGATCTTACCTGGGAAGTTTTCATGGCCCAGGGCTGGAAGCGGTGTACATTGCTCCCGGTCATATGCCATATGACCAGAAACTAGTGTGGTAGGCTGATAATGGCTCTCAAAGATAGATCTCTGTCCTAAGCTTCAGAACCTGTGTTACCTTATTTGTAAAAGGAATCTTTGCAGGTGTAATTAATAAGGATCTTGAGATGAGATTACCCTAGATTATCCAGGTGGGCCCCAAACGCCATCACAACGTCCTTAGAAGAGAGATGCAGAGGGAGACAGACAGAAGTGCTTTCTTCTGTGCCGCACTTCCATTAAATTGGTCTTTAATGGATATATCTTGCCAACTTGATAGAATTCGTTGCTTGAAAACTTTTTTCTAAGTACCTGTTATGATAGGTGTCCTGCTAGACCCTGAATAAGCACAGGCAAATAAGCCACAATCTCTGCCCTCAAGAAGCATAGAGTTCAGGATAAGGGCGGTGTATATTGTTTTATCTTATATCCTGGGAACATTGTTGGACACTCATGAAAGGTGATGGTTAATGACCTGTTAATTGTTTGGTTGATAGCTGCTATATATCTGACTTACAAGAATTAAAGTCTCTGTTTTGCTAACCTTGTCTTCTCAGCTGCCCAAGGAGCTCCACTTGGAAGTGTAAATTACTGGCTTGGTGCTCCAGGACTGTATTTCTTTACTGGGCAGGGGAGCATGATGTGCAGCCAAGAGGTGCCTTGTCCAGGTAAGGTATGGCGAAGAGGTTCTTCCTAAGAGGTGAAAAAGTATGCCAGGGACGCAACAATCTATTCACTGCTAGCTTGTTTCCAACTCTGCTGCAGGAGAAGCAGCAGAGGTTTGGGGTTGGGAAATGTTTGTGTTCATCACTTCATTTCCAGACTGAGATCCAGTGGCAAGTCAGCAACTGACTGGGCTTGGGTTTCAGGCTTACTTTTAACTATAATATATGAATATGGACACTACCTGGGCAACTCCCATTAGTGGGAACAGTCACCTCCTGCTTATAGCCCGAGCAGAAAATGTAGACTCTTGCCAACTTCCCCCTTCCCATTTCACACAAGCATAGCCATCAAGCTTGTACCATGCCCTTCAACCTCACTAAGTACTCCAGCCCTGGGCTTTATGCCCTCTACCCTTTAACAGTTGTGCCTGTCCACAGTTGCCGAGTCACGGTCCTGGGAGGTGATAGATCAGTGATTGTCAAATGTTGTCCACCACCTACTGGTGAGCCACACAGGGTCTCCAAACAAGCTACCAATAGACCTCAAAACTGCAGGCCCTTTCTTGGGTTCTTCTTGGAACATGATGTGCCTGTCCATTGATGTTTAGTTTTGTCTATGAATTTTTAAGGGTTATTAAAATCTAATGCCCCAAATCTAAAAGTAAGTGTTGCTAAGATTTTGTAAAACAATTTGTTTTTTTATAAAAAAAATTTTATTGTGTTGAACTTCACATAACATACAACCAACCATTTAAAAATGCACAATTCAGGGCCGGCCGAGTGGTGCGTTGGTTAAGAGCTGGCTTGGGACGCCAGCTCTGAGCAGCAGGGCCCCGGTTCGGATCCCACATGGGGGCCAGTGACACTGCCTTCTACAGCTAAGATGGTGAACAACAGCTCGACCTGGAGTTGGGCTGCTGTGAGTCGCCGGCGACGGTGTAGGTTGCAGTCCCTTCTGCAGCAGGCTGCCATAAGCTACCATCAGAGGCTGGCAGCCAGCGTGAGCAGCTGGCAGCTGGTGTGAGCTGCCAAGAGCCGCCGTGAGTGGCCGTCCAGAGGCCGGCGACCGATCTGCCTCACCCAGGAAGAGCGCAATGATAGTACCAACATGGGCCAGTGAAGCAACGTCCTCCACAACTAGACTGAAGAACAAAACGACAGCAACTTGTCTGTTCCCCTCCCCCAATTCCCCAATAAAATCTTTTAAAAAAAAAACACGCACAATTCAGTGCTATAGGGCTGTTGGAAATGTCATGACTTATTTTTTTCTATGTTTTTCAAAGGTCATTTATATAAAGAACAAAGATCAATCAATGATATATTGCCCGTTTTGTTTAATAACTTTTTGCCACCTTTCAGTGAGCTTCATAATTTCTTGTTCATAGAAGGACCTGTCTTTATTTGCGAAAAACTGAACAAGGTGCTGATTTACAGCCTCATCTGAATTGAACGTTATACCACACAAGGAGTTTTGAAGAGAGTGAAACAAGTGGAAGTCTGACAGCGCAAGGTCAGGCGAGTATGATGGGTGTGGCAACACATCCCATCCAAGCTCCAATAATTTTTGACGGGTGATCAAACTTGTGTGTGATCTCGCATTGTCGTGATGGAACACAACTCCTTTATGATTAACTAGCTCTGGACGTTTCTGGATGATGCATTCGTTCAAACTGTCCAATTGCTGACAGTACACATTCGAATTGATTGTTTGGTTCCTTGGTAGGAGCTCGAAAAACACAACACCTTATAATCCCACCACACTGAGCACATAACCTTCCTCTGATGAATGTCTGCTTTGATGTTGTTTGAGGTGAGTCATCACATCGGGACCAAGACCATTTGCGCACCACATTGTTGTAAACAATCCACTTCTCATCACCAGTTACCAGTTGCTTCAAAAAAGGATCGTTTTCCTCATGTTTAATGAGCATATTGCAGCTATTTATATGCGCTGCTGTCAAATGACCTTTGAGTTCATGAGGGACACCCAAACATCAAGCTTGCTTACGTATCCCAGCTTCTTCAGGTGGTCGTGAACGCTTGAATGATGGATGTTCAATATTTCTGCAATCTCTCATGTTGTGTAACGTGGGTTTGACTCAATCAATACCTTTATTTTGTTGTCATCAACCTTGGTGGACCTCCCTGACCGAGGAGCGTCGTTGAGATAAAAATCACCAGCATGGAATTTCGTGAACCATCGTTGGCACTGACATTCTTGTAGAGCATTGTCACCATAAACTTTACGCAACTTTTCACAAGCTTGACGCGCGTTCTTCCCTTTACGGAAGTAAAACAGTAAAATATGGCGAAAATGCACAGTTCGGTCTTCCATCTTAAACTTGTAAAATCTCCAAAACTCAACCAATCGCTCAATTTTTTTTTTTTAAGATTTTTATTGGGGAATTGGGGGAGGGGAACAGCGCTGGGGAATCGGGGGAAAGGGAACAGACAGGTTGCTGTCGTTTTGTTCTTCAGTCTAGTTGTAGAGGATGTTCACTGGCCCAAGCGGGCACCATCATTGCGCTCTTCTCAGGCGAGGCAGATCAGTCGCCGGCTTCTGGACGGCCGCTCACTGCGGCTGCTGGCCGCTCACACTGACTGCTGGCTACACACGGTAGCCCATGGCAACCCACTGCAGCAGGGGCTTGCAGCCTACACCGTTGCCAGCGACTCACGGTAGCCCAGCTCCAAGTCGAGCTGTTGTTCAGCATCTTAGCTGTAGAGGGCAGTGTCACTGGCCCTCATATGTGGGATCCNCCGAACCGGGGCCCTCTGGCATCCCAAGCCAGCTCTTAACCAACGCGCCACTCGGCTGGCCCTCCCCAATAAAATCTTAAAAAAAAAAACAAAATTGTACAGTTGTTATAATCATGATTGTATAAAAATATTAACAGATATTCTTCTACAAAGAAATACACCAAAATATTAAGTTATTGTATTTGATGATGGCATTATGGATGACTTTTAAAAATTCATCTTTTCTCTATTTTCCACATACATATTCCTCATTAAGCATGTGTTACTTTTTTTCATAATCCAGACAAAGTTTATTAAGTAAAACATGTACCTACCTGTATACAACTATAAGTAATACAGAGATATAACTACAGAGTTATTTTCATGTTAATTTCCACAACAGGAAATGATAAAGCCTTCAACTGGTGGTGGCTAAAGGATCTGCTTTACTATTATTCTGACTGGTTCTCTTCCTGTGTCACTTATTCCTTGTCCACTCTAAAACATAAATAACTGATTTGTTTTTCTTCTCAGCATACCCAGTTATTATGTATGGGCCCCAACCTGTGAGATATGGAGCCCCATCGGGGGGATACGGAGCCCCACCAGCGGGATATGGAGCCCCACTAGCAGGATATGGAGCCTCGCCTCTGTTATACGGAGCCCAACCTACAGGATATGGAGCCCCACCAGCGGGATATGGAGCCCCATCGGGGGGATACGGAGCCCCACCAGCGGGATATGGAGCCCCATCGGGGGGATACGGAGCCCCACCAGCAGGATATGGAGCCCCATCGGGGGGATACGGAGCCCCACCAGCGGGATACGGAGCCCCACCAGAGGCATCTGAAGCTCTGTCTGCAGGATATGGAGCCCCACCAGAGAGATATGAATCTCCACCTGTGGGATATGGAGCCCTACCAGCAGGATCTGAAGCCTCGCCTGCAGGATATGGAACCCCACTAGCTGGAAATGAAACCCCACCTTTGGGATATGAAACTGCACCTACCAAAAATAGAGCCGGGTCTCACAAATCTGCAGCAGCCCAACCTGCTGAATATGAGGCTTCTCTTCCTTCTGCCTCATCTACTCAGGCCCATTCACCACCATCTGAGAAGTAAACCCTGAAGACTTACCAAGCAAAGTAGCACCCTGAAATTGAAGTCAGGATAAGGACACAAGTATGTGTTTAAAGGCCTTTCTCAAGTAGTTGTTCCGCCCTTTGGAAGGGCACTCTTAGGGGGAAGGTGAAGGTGTACTTCCATGCCTCAACTTTAGAAGCAGAGTCAACTCTTGATTAGATGGGCTAAAGGAGAAGCAGACATGTAGGGCTAATTCCCCAATAATTTGGTTGATGTGGGGCCACATTTTTCAGCATACCTTGAATGTGAGTGTAAAAAAGCTTTCTGTCTGTCTCCCCTCCCCCATCCAAGAAACATTATGCTCAGCTTGCTAGGCACTAAGGTGTGTGTTAAAAATATCCCATTGAACACTTAGTTATTTTCCACAGCATTATATTAGTGAAAGGATGAAACCACCTAAATTTCCAACAGTGAGAGAGAATTTCATAAAGTATGGTATACCTCTATAATGGAATATTATGCAGCCCTGAAAATGATGTCTAGAGGTGGGGAAAGCCTTTAAGAAGACCAAAACCATTGAACCAATAAAGGAAAACATAAATAAAATATAAATTCAATTATTTAAATTTTATAATTCTGTATGACCAAAGTTAAAAGATAGGCAATCAGACCAGGAGAAAGTAATTTCCAACAAAGATGTATATTAAACAATTTATGGTCAGAATGCATGAACTCCAACCCAAAAGAAAAAAATGGACAAAAATATGAATTCCCCATTAACTGAAGCAATAGAGTAGTCAAGAAATATTTGAAAAGATACTCGTTCAACTTGACTAGTGTTAGGGAAATGCAACTTGAAATGAGAAACACTTTTTATCTCCAAAGATTTACAAATATTAAGATTGAAAAACCCAAGTGTTAGAAAGGATGTGGAGGAATGGTTATTGTTATACACTATTGGTGGGAGTGTAAGTTGGTGTGCCTTTTTAGAAAGAAATTTGGCAATACCTTTTAAAAGTTAAAATGTATCTACTCTTGATTTAGTGGTTTTACTTCTCAGTATCTATTCCTGAGAAATACTTGCACATGTGCAGAAAGATGTATATGGGAAGATTTCATCACATTCATTGTTTCTAACAGCACAAAATTAGAAATAATTTATATGTTTATTAATAGTAAATATTTAAACTATGGTACATCCATGTCACATATGCAGAAATTTCTAAGTGTTATTGTTCAATGAGAAAAGCAGGATGTAGGGAGTATATACTACATAAATTTTCAATCCCATCAGACTGAACGACCCCTTTTATAACTAACATTTTGTAATGTCTCCTTTACTTCATTGGAGTGTAATTTGTAGGCAGTTGCACATGACTCCACACCATTTCAACCAAAATCAATATAATAATATAAATGTGATATAAACAAGAAATAATAGAAAAGTAGTTCGTAGTAAAATGTTTAGTATTTTAATATGTAAATTCTCAGATTCCACCATACTAGAAGACATAATGAAGTAATCAGGTGGTAGCCAGGTTGCCTCTGGGTTAGGGAGCTGCATGGCTGGAGGAGAGGATGGAGAGGGAGACTTAATTTTTTCACTATAAATTAAGTGCATGTGTACTATCTTCAGAAATGAATTATTTTAAAACTAAATAACAGAGGCTCTACCTTGCTTATAAATTGTTCAATGGCTCCTCACAGCCTTCAGGATAAAAGTCCCAACTCCTGGTTTTCACCTACACGTGAATCACATTGTGCTCCTTAGTATTCAAGGCCCTGCTCAATCTGGCCCCTGCAGTTACCTCTCCAGCTGTGGGATCCAGCCGAGCAGAACTAAACGCAGACACAGAACTGCATGGCCTCTGCCTCTGCCTCCCCACTACCTTCTACTCATCTTTCAAAACAGCCCAGAAGTCCCTCTGAGAAGCTTTTTCCGAGCTCCCATTCTAGGGTAGTTGCTCTTCTGCCGAGCTTGTACCCTTAGCAGGTTTCTGGAGAATACTGTGCCAATCCCATTGGGATTGTTTGTTTGCATGTTCATCTGCCCCGTAACTTGTGAGTTCCTTGAGAGTGAGGCTGTATTTCATTGCAGGGGTCTAATGGAAGGCATGCACACTGTGTCTGGGAAACATTTGTCGAGTGAATGAAGACATGAATAAATTACATTATTTGTTATATACACATACAACATACACATACACACACACACACACACACACACACACACACACACACACACACCACTGAGTTCTGGCTACCAACTGAAGATTATAATTTGCAGAATCAGTTTTGTTTGGCAAACTGTTAGGATTAGAAATTAAAATTTCATATTTTAGAGAAAGCTGTCCTTTCTCTGACTTTTTGAGTTGAACAGTCTTGAAGGCATGATTATATTTCACCTCTTCCAACCTCACAGCCATGGTTTATGTGGTTCACAGTGGCCAAAGCCACCTCTGGCAAGATGGTCCCATAGAACTCACCCAGTGTTTAAAGGCCTTTGAGGGAGCAAACGACAATTACTGTAGTTGGGTGCCAGGCAGTGTGCTAAGGCACTTTATAAGCATATCTCAATCCATCCACTCCCCATCCCAACCCGGTGAAGTGGGCACTGTTAACACATTGTTTGCGGGAAAGGAGTAAACTCATCATAGCGCGAAACGAGTAAACTCGTCATAACGCTTTTTATACCAAAGCGCGGGAGACAAGTTAACTCAGGTATAGAGAAAAATGCCCGCTTACAAAGTGTTAATAGCTTCATTTTACAGTTAAGCATACTAAAGCTTGGGGGCATCAGGAAGCCAAAGAATTCACAGCTGAGTGATGGAGGCAGGACATGAACCCAGGCTGGTCCCAGAGCCTGGGACCCTAACCTCTGACTGTGGAACCGGTTTCCTAACATCCTCTTTTCATCCCACAGGTGCCGAGCAGTAGGAGGAGTTTCCTGTGCAAGTAGTGGCCTGATCCTCCCCCCACATCTGTGAGGTCCTGGTGAGCTTTGAGTCCCTTTTCCTGCTGCGGGCTTGATCCCCGTGTTCAGAGGGCCTGTGTCAAAGGCAGTAGCGTAGTTCAAAGGAGGGCTCAGGTTGCTCATGGGACCAGAAGATTGGTTCCAGATCTGCCGCTGCCTTGTAACTGGGCTGTGGGGGGTGCTGGGAGCCTGAGACCAGCTGCCTTTGAGCCAGCTCAGCTGGCACAGGAAAGAGAATCCTGAGATCTTTGAGTTTTTCATGGCCTCATGGCCTCATCCCTTTATCACAGTCCCAGATCTGAAGGCTCTGCTGCATTAATTGCCTTAATGGTGCCCCCTGAGTAAAGGGTACTTATGACGATGGAAGGTGAAGAGTTTAAGAGGGGCACTAATTGCGTCAAGTGCCTGGCCCATTTATTAACTATGTTTGTGCCAAGCACCCTGCCAAGCACTTTACATATATAATTTAGCAAGGTGAGTGCTTGGACCCCAATCTCATAGATGAAGAAACGAAGCAAACTGCCGAAGGCACACAGCTGACTAGGAAGTGACACGGCAGGATCTGAACGTAGGTTTCCCTTTTCATTCACACACTCATTCATTTATTGAGGGCCTTTTCCATGCCGTTTCTGTGTGCTTGGGGTATCAGTGACCAAAACAGACAAATTCCTGCTCTTATGGGGCTTACATAATACTAAGATGCAGTCAGTACATATTATGTTACATGATATAACTAGGCATATCATATTCAAACTGTAGAAAAAGCAAAAACAGACGTTGATAAGAGCTATGAAAAAATATAGAACAACGTAAGGGAGACTGGGAGCACTAAGGGGTTGGCAGAGGGAGCAGTGTGCAGTGCAGCCTTGTTGAGAAGTTAATATCTGAATAAAGACTTGAAAGATAAAGGAGGTGAGGGAACTGGCCATGCAGATACCTGGGGAAAAGTGTTCTGGGCCTAGGGAACAGCTAGTATAAAGGCAGCTTAATTCCAAGGTGCCTTCCCTTATACCCAGTGCCTCAAAACAGTTGAATGTGAGAAGACTGTTCTCAAGGAAGGAAAATGCTCGAAAACATTGCAAGCCAACCACAGTAAGAGATCTGAACCAGTCCATGTAAAACAGCTTGGGCATGGACATTGATTTCTGGGTCCTCGTCAGGTAACAGGCATCCTTCCTGTCTACATCTTAAGGACAAAAAAGAAGTTAAAGTAACTGAAGAGGCTGGGTCACTCTGGTTTCACACCCTCGATTAAAGTCTGCTTGCTGTAGCATACCTCTGCTGTGGTCTTGCTCTGTTTCTGAGGGCATCTGCTATATGGCCTGGTTCTGGTGCCTTGGGACCACCCAATAGGACAGCTTGGATGTGCCCAGTGTCTCAGCTTCCTGGCTGGGCTCTGTACTTGTCCTGCTTCAACTGTTCCATTATCTGGTTCCAAGAGAGATGGATCTTCTCAGTGCTAAAGTCTCTGGATCCTCTTGATGGAGCATTTGCCTAAGTCGGGGAAGTCTGTTTTCCGACTTTCCATGGAAAGGAGTGCCAGAATAAATCGATGTGAGAGCTTGTAGGCTGACCACTTGCTTGTTGTGCTGCCCAAAATTGTGCTGTCGGCTTCCTAAGGATCAGTTCAGGTTAAGTACTTACTGAGGCTGCTCTGTGCCAGCCGTGCTCTGAGGAATCTGATACACCCTGACCTTGAGGGGTACACAGACTGCTCCAGAGATCGACATTTGCATTACGTTTTGCAAGTGTCCACCCTGTCCTGGACCCCACATACCCCTAAAATATAGGATGGGAGCAGGTAGGTACCTCACCCTTGGTGTGGTCCCTCCTCCTGTTGGCTTGCTCTGAGAATCTTAACTTCCCTTGGTCCTCAGACTTTTGGTTTGGGCTTGGAGAACTATTTTAGAAATATTTATGCTCAAGCTTGGGCTTCTCCCTTGGACCCAATTCTGGCATTAGACCTCTGGCTTTTACCTGATGACCAATGAGAGAGAGGGAGAGAGAGAGGAGACTACTAATTTCTGACAAAAGTGTAATGATAGAGGTCTGCATGGGGATTAGAGGATGGGCTCTGATCAGCTTAAGGTGCTCCTGTCACCTTCCTGAAGAAGGGGATGCCTGCATTGCTTTGATGCCCCAACCAGGAAGCTCTTTGGTCTGGGTATGTGGTCCAGCCTTAATAAAGAGACCAGTTGTCCTGTGGTACAAATACTCGTTGCCTGCAAATCTTCTTGCCCTTTCACAGATTGATTCCTAAAAAGGAGATGAAGGTTTTCTTGTCTGGCATGTAAGGGGCTTGGAATTCAACACCCCCATCCTCACGAGTAAAAAGCTGAACATAGTAAAAATCAGTTACTCTTCTTAGGTCCATCAGAAGTCATAGGGCAAACTGATGCCTGCAAAATTGGTGAGATAGGTGGATACAGAGACTCAAAACTTACCCAAAACAAAAGCTCAGGAAAAGAACCTGTCAGTGGAGCCAGTAGGAGGGTAAGAGAACTTAAACTGTAATTGATGAACTAGGGGAGGCTCTGTGTAGACAAGCTCGAGAGTTAAAATTTTCCAGGGGTCCAGCCTTAGGAATGAGCCCAACATTTGTGTGAGTTTTACCTCCAGGAGCCCTACCAGCTCCCCAGAGTAAAGAGTGAAGAAAAATCCCTTGTGCTTCCAGTAGCGGGGGATTGAATAGTAGCTATTTTAGTTGGAGAATCCCAAACCCCTCTATCAGTAATGGACAGATCCAACAGGCATAAAGTCAGTGAGGACACAGTCGAACTTATCTGTTTACAAGGTTTTGTGTGGACATGTTTTCATTTCTTTTGGGTTTATACCTAGTCGTGGAATTGCTGTGTCATATGGTAATTCTATGTGTTAATCATGTGAGGACTTGCCAGACCATCTTCCACAGCAGCTGTACCAGTTTACATTCCCACCAGCCGTGTATGAGGGTTCGTTTCTCCACATCCCTGCCAATGCTTATTATCTCCCTTTTTTATTCTAGCTACCCTTTGGGTATGAAGTAGTATCACACTGTGGTTTTTATTTGCATTACCCTTATGGTTAGTGATGTTGAACATTGGCCATTTGCATATCTTCCTTGGAAAAATGTCTATTCAGATCCGTTTCACACTTTAATTGGTTATCATTTTATTATTGAGTTGTTGTAAGAGTTCTTCATATATTTTAAACAGAAGTTCCATATCAGAAATATGAATTGCAGATATTTTCTCCCATTGTGTGGGTTCTTTTTACTCTTTTTAATATAGGCAAATGATGGCTATAAATTTCCCTCTGATCACTAATTGCACTGCTAAGTTTTGGTATGTTGTGTTTTAGTATTTTTTTAAAGTTTTTTTTTTATTGGGGGAATTGGGGGAATGGGAACAGTGCTGGGGAATTGGGGGAAGGGGAACAGACAAGTTGCTGTCGTCTTGTTCTTCAATCTAGTTGTGGAGGATGTTGCTTCACTGGCCCATGTTGGTATTATCATTGCGCTCTTCCCGGGCGAGGCAGATGGGTCGCCGGCTTCTGGACGGCCGCTCACTGCGGCTGCTGGCCGCTCACGCTGGCTGCTGGCTACATACGGTAGCCCATGGCAACCCACTGCCACAGGGGCTGCAGCCTACGCCGTCGCCGGCGACTCACGGCAGCCCAGCTCCAGGTTGAGCTGTTGTTCAGCATCTTAGCTGTGGAGGGCAGTGTCACTGGCCCTCATATGTGGGATCCGAACAGGGGCCCTCTGGCATCCCAAGCGAGTTCTTAACCATCGCGCCACTCGGCCAGCCCGTGTTTTAGTATTTTTGATATGTTATGTACTCATTTTCAGTCATCTCAGAGTATTTGCTCTTGTATGTGATGAGTCACATGTCTTGCTGTTTTCAAAATTCTCCCTTAGTCTTTGCCTTTTGAGAGTTTGAATATGATGTGTCTAGGTATGTATCTTTTTTTTTTAAAGATTTTATTGGGGAATTGGGGGAGGGGAACAGCGCTGGGGAATCAGGGGAAGGGGAACAGACAAGTTGCTGTCCTTTTGTTCTTCAGTCTAGCTGTGGAGGACGTCGTCGCTTCACTGGCTCATGTTGATATTATCATCGCACCCTTCCTGGGTGAGGCAGTCGCCTGCCGGCCTCTGGACGGCCACTCACAGCGGCTCTTGGCAGCTCACACCGGCTGCCGGCCGCGCACGCTGGCTGCCGGCCACACATGTTAGCTATGGCAGTCCACTGCAGCAGGGGCTGCAGCCTACACTGCCGCCAGCGACTCATGGCAGCCCAGCTCCAGGTCAAGCTGCTGTTCACCATCTTAGCTGTAGAGGGCGCAGCATCACTGGCCCCCATGTGGGATCCGAACCGGGGCCCTGCTGCTCAGAGCTGGCGTCCCAAGCCAGCTCCTAACCAACGCGCCACTTGGCCGGCCCGGGATCTCTTTTGAGTTTCTCCTGTTGGAGCTCACTGACCTTCTCAGACGTGGAGATTAATATTTGTCATCAAATATGTGAAGTTTTGAGCCATTTTTTCAAATATTCTTTTTGCCCTTTCTCTCTTCTTCCATGTTGGTATGCTGCATGGTGTCCCATAGGTCTCTGAGCCTCTGTTCATTTTTCTTCATTCCTCTTTCTCTTCCTCAGATAGGTTTATTTCAATGGACCTACCTTCAAGTTTGCTGATTTCTTTTCTGCCTGGTCATGTCTGCTGACCCATTGAGGTCCTCGAATGAAATGTTTATTTCCATTATTGTACTTTTCAACTCTAGAATTTCTATTTGGTACTTTTCTATAACTTCTGTCTCTTTACTGATATTCTCTATTTGGTGAGACATCATTCTTATTCTTTCCTTTAGTTTATTAGATATGGTTTCCTTTAGCTCTTTGAACATATCTTAAATAGCTGATTTAAATATGATACTAGGGTAAAACGCTACAAAGCTTGCTATTCTTACCAAGATTCTGGTTTTCTTGACCAAAAGCTCTCTGGGTTGCTGCAAACCTTGGGTGAATTTCCAGAGTTCTATGAAAGTTGATTCTGATAATATGTGGCAAGTTTTTTCATTGCTTTTATGGAGGAAACAAACTTTTGGTAGTTCTTACTGGACCATCTTTTTGTTGACTCTTTGCATGGATTTTGATTCAAACAAACTGTAGAAAGATATTTTTGAGACAATTGGAAGAAACCAAATACAGACTGGTTGTTAGATTACCAAAATTTTTGTTTTGTTGGATAGGAAAATTGTATTATGGTCCTATATATTTTTAAAGACCCTATCTGCTAGAGCATGGTGGTGTTTATAGAGTATTCTTTGATTTGCTTTCAAATACTCCAGCTCACATGCAAAAAAAGTATGTGTGGGCGGAGAGATAAGAAATAATGGCACATGTTGATGATTGTTGGATCGGCTCATGTGTACATGGAGGCTTACTGTACCATTTTATTTTTGTGTTTTAAAATTTCTATAATAGTTCTTTTAAAGAGACGGGGCACTCTTGGGTCTAAAAAAGGCTTCCTTGAACTGGGAAAAAAAATAACTGAGTCCCTCATTGGCCTTGGGTAGAAGGAAGTAAAACAATGTCCTGAAGATAAGCAGGTGTGTGAGAGAATTAAGGCTAAAGAGATGGAATCAATTAGGCATCCCCAGGATAAAAGGACAAGTTATACAGCAAGAAATGTAACCATCTCTAGGTATGGGAGGCAAAGGAATTGACTGGTTAAGTCCAGGCTGATCCCTGGCCCCAACTCCCAAGTCCATGGTCTCCACCATTGTACTCCGCACATCCCAGGGTGGTGGGAAAGACTTCTTCCTTGGGGCTGGCAAAAGAAGTGTTCCCACCTGAGACCATCCCATTCGGCTTGAACAATATGACAAAGCCCCGAAGCTGAAGGTGTGTGTCCAGTGACAGGCCTTTGCGGGCAGAGGCCTGGGATGAGGTAGGCTCCTGTCCTCCTGAGGGACTCACAGCCTCAGGACATCAGCTGGGGAAAGGGAGCATTCTCTGATGACTGTCGATTCAGTCAGTGAAGCTCCAGTAATTTTGAGTGACACGGTAACATGTGCAGCTGTAAGTTCTTTACCCCATACTGTAAATATAAGAACCTCAAACCCTGAGGGAGCGAGTGTGGGAGACCCACCCAGAAGAGTGCCCACAGGGCAGGACAGGGCAAGGCCTGGGCACCAGGTGCTCCCACACTCAAAGCCCACAGAGAACCTACATAGCTTGCTCTGCTGCCAGCTTCCCAAATGGGGACAGGAACCATCAGGCAAGGCAGGTGCCCTGAGGCCTTAGCTAAAGGAGGAGGGCTTGGGCAATAGGAACCAAAGGGGAAGGCAGTCAAGAACGTGCCATTCTTTTTCTTTAATACCCTCTCCTTAGGAGGAGGAACAGGAAACATATTTTAAGACACAGAGTCCCTGAACTTGTCTTTGGATCTAGCTGGGGGATTTGAGCCTCCTCTGCAGTCAGGTTAGGAGACAGAAACCAGGGCAGAGGCCAAGCTGTAGGGTCCCCGTGGGAGAAAGGCAGAGCTGACCTCCCCTCACCCGCATCCAGCCCCGGAGAGCCACCGAATGGAGCCCTGGCAGAAAAGGGGTGATGAGCTGACAGTTGCCAAAGAATAGTGCAGAGTTCCTTAGCAGACCAGGGCCTTTGACTGCACAGCACAGGGGCTGGTGGCCAGCAGACCCTGTAACATCTGCATGGGGTGGGAAAGGATGCACAGACAGAGGGCCTGAGACCATTGCTGCTCTGCCTCAGTGTGCTGGGCGGAGCAGGGATGGCTTCCTGGAGTGAGGCAAGTCTGGACTGCTGAAGTATAATCTGCAAGTCGCTTTGGAAAGTGAGGGGCCTGAAGATGCCACACATTTCCACGTGAGGCAAGACTTGAAACCAGCACCCTGTATACTGCCATCCGGAGTCCCTAACGAAAGGTGTCCATGGTCCCAGGTCCATATTACAAGCACTTGACTGAAGAACAGCTTTATTGGTGACCTGAGGGAGCCAAGGTCACTCGTGGGCAATGTTAGCCTGCAAGGCCTTCTCCGGGCAGGAAAGCCAATCACACGATTCATGGAAGTTCCCGATAGGTCAGATCTCCACTCTTAATTATAAGAAAAATTCCAAATCCCGATTTCAGAGCCATCAAAAGAAGGTCAGAGGCTGGAGTCCTGACGGGTATCACCCCTCCTGTGGGGGCTCAGGAGGCTGGCCGAGTTGTTTAGCAACATCTGTGGGGCTGTGCAGACAAAGAAAGGCCAGGAAGGCCACAGGACAGTGCCCCAAGACAAGTTCCCAAGAGGGCTCACGCTTGGGCAGCGTGTAGAACCTGGCCCTGAGGTTGCACTTTGGGTCTCAGCAGGCGTGGGTAGCAGAGAACCCCTCCTACTGGCCCTTGTTATGCCGAGGCTCCGTGGTCTGGGCTCAGAGGTGCTGCTACAGCCTGTCACGTGTCTCAGCCTCTCGTTGCTGGGGTGTCCCCTGCTTCCCGATAGGATACAGGTACCACATCACCACCCCTGAAGGGTTGATGACCACTGTAAAGTTGGTTTCAGCCTGGAGGCCACTGATGACATTACCCGTGTAGACATCCTGGGCCTGCAGTGGGGAGGGACATAACCAATGCTACCATAAGAATGGCTGTGCAGAGACCCCCTCAGATGATGCCTCGATGTGGCCTGTCTGTGCTGGGCCCCTAGGATGCACTACAGAAGTGGAGCCCTGACTCTCCTGTCACTTCTCCGTTAGCAAAACCAACAGATGCCCAAACATAGGCAGTGGTGAAAGCCCCACGGAGAACCTGAGGAACGTGCCAGCAAGGACTGACCAGTGAGGGGAGGAGCGTGGCCCCAGCGGCTCATGGACTCACTTATATACAGTAGTTCTGTTTGCATAGCTTGAAGACAGCAGCCATGGCCCCCAGTGCCTGCAGCTGCCCCACAGGCATGTGCCACAGGACCCAGGGCCCATGGCTTAGGGCAGGCCACATGTGAGGACCACCCTCAGCAACACCCTCCCAGGGAAACCCAAGGGGTGCTCACTACCTGCAGGGCGCTCACCTCATACACGCTGGAGCTGGTGAAGTTGAGCTGGGCGAGGGAGGAGTGGTAGCGATAAGGCATATCTGTCCTGCGGCTGAAGAAGACCAGGGCGCAGGTATGACTGGCCAGGGGCCGCAGGAAAACTTCAATGCGGGACTTCTCCTGGGCACAGAAGATGGCGATTGGCTGGGGTCCCTGCTCATGCAGGCCCTGAAGTCCCCTTCCTGGTCCTACCTGGAGTGCTGGGTGCCCCCAGCCCACAGTTCTGTGGCATGCAAAAGCTGGGGGAGGATACCACAGCTCTCCAGCACCCCAACTTATCTGACTCTACCTTCCTTCCTTTCCTGACTCAGCAGACACCCTCCAGCACCCATGCTAGGACACAGACAAATGCTGCATGAGGTCCTGCCTCAGAGAGCTCAGGATGGTGGGGGCACAGACATGGACAGCTGCTGCCCTGGAGTGGGGGGCCCTGGCCTGTGGGAATGACACACTCTGCCCTGAGCAGCCAGCCAGGGGAAGAACCCCCATCCTCCAGGGAGTAGTTACCTCCTGTGGGCCTCACCAGTTCTACAGGTGCCTTCTCTAGGTGCGTTGATTTCTTTTTACTAGAGAGGAAGGATCTATGCAAAGAGCACAGCTTTGAGGCGACACTGTTAAGAGTCAAATCCTGTTGTACCATTTACCAACTGTGGGGCCTTGGGCTAAAGTTCCTGAGACTCTTCAAGTCTGTTTTCTCATTTGTAAAACAGGGAAGAGTATCTACCTTCTGAGAAAATGTATCTAGAACCCCCGGCACACAGTAAGTGAGCAATAAAGCGTGGCCGCCAGTGCTACTGTGTTTTGCCGAAAATAAGACCTGGCCGGAGAAGAAGCCGTAGCACGATTCCTCCAGGATACGGAGGGCACGCACCCCTCACATGACGGTTTTCTGACCTGTTTCAGGGAGAAGGGTGCCTTTTCCACAAACGCCTTCAATTAAAATATTCAGTATGCCAAGGTGCCATATTTTGGCACCTAAAATCACACGAGGGCTCATGTTCCGGCTAGGTCTTATTTTCGGGGAAACAGGGTAGTAGTAGCCGTATCCCTTGGCTCAAACTAAATGTGGGAGGGAAGACCCAGTTCTCTGCCGGACATCACAGATGTGTGCAGAAGTCTTATACTTCCAAACTGAGCGGCCTTGCTGTCCCCTGTGCACCTGTGAATCCCATGAACGGTCCTGCTCTGGCCCTGCTCTCACCCGGGCCAGTGGGAGACGGTGGGAGGGCTGAGCAAGTCCGAGGTCCCCTCCCCACCGTGACCTCCAGGCTTGCAGCCTTGTTCTCAGGGGAGCCCAGTCCCTCAGCCCCCGCTTACTCCCCCCCACCCCCAGTACCTTGAGGATCCTGCGTCCCTGGATGCCTAAGGGGTCCTGGTTGATCTTGATCATGAGGGGATTCTGCAGAATGTCCATGTTCTGGGCTGAGATGGTACGCAGGTCTGTGGACATGAAGAGGGGGGCCGCGAGCACCGTCCACAGGGCCATCTGGGCCCGGGCTTGATCGAAGCTGAGGCCAAAGTTCCCAATGAGCAGCTAGGGGCAGCGGAGAGGAGTGGTCAGCTCTGCTCTCTTCAGGGAGGGGGGCACAGGGACCAACCCTAAGCTTGCAGCTGAGGCAAGAAAGACGGAGATGGGAAGGACGGCCACAGATGGGAGCCTGGTTTGGCAAACGCCATTCCCCAGCAGTGGGGCCTTGGGACGAGTTGAGTTACTTTCCATCTGAGCCTCAGCTTTTTATTTCACCAAGAAAATGGGGGCGCTAATAGGCTCTGGCCATGTCACAAGTGGAGTTGATCCGATGGGATCCTGTTGCCAAAAGCATGTATAAACTGGAACACACAAGCCAAGAAATACACTCAGGGTGGCAGTGGTAGGAGCCCAGAACTAGAGCCAGACCGAGTCCCTGCTCCTGCCATAGCCACCCACCTGCCCTAAACTAACCCCAGCTGACTCCTGACCCAGTGCAGCCAATCCATAGATGGCACCCAAAGGACTATTGCTAATGGTCATGTCCTTAGTGACACCAATTTAACTAAGCCCTGTGTAGGTGCCAATCTGTGCCAAGCATTTTAGAGGGCCGTCCATTTCACCCTCAGAACGACCCTAGATAAGGTAGCTACTGTTACTATTCTCATTTTCCAATCGACAAAACTGAGGTACAGAAAAACTGAAGTCTCTCATCCAAGGTATGTGGCACAGCTGGAGATAGAGCTCCAGGGCAGGCCAGTGCTCTGCTTCTCCAGGCGCCCCACCCGCTGGCCGAGTATTTGTGATTATTCTAATCATCACTGGTAGTAAATGCTTGTTGGCTAAATGAAGAGATAGCTATACAATTGTAAGATAAATGGCAAAAGTACTGAAGTCAGCAGGGTTGTGAGTGAGGTGGGTACCAGGGGCCGGTTCTGCCTGTGGAGGGTCTGCAGGAGGGTAACGGTACAGGGCATTGAAAGAGGGTCAGAGGCAGCCTGGGCAAGGACGGCCTAGGGAGGGAGTGGCAAGAGGGTGTGTTCTTCACCCAGCAGAGAAGAACGTCTCACACAAGAGTCACTGCCGCCCAGCTTCTCAAGTTCTAAGCATCAGAACTGCCTGGGGAGATGGTCAACAATGGGCATTCCCAGGCCCTCCCCCAACATTCTGATCTGAAAGGTGGGGGTGGGGCATGGGGAACAGAATTGTAAGTAAGTCCCAAGGTGAATCTCATGCAGCTGATTCAAGGACACATTTCAGGGATGATTTAGAACCCGGCAGAGCACGTCCAGTTAGAGGGCACAGGGCAGTGGGGAGCAGGTCCAACCCCTCCACGCTGGTACCATGTCTGGGTCGTTCCAATGCCCAGGGCCTGCCACTGGCTGCAGTATGTCTTGGTGGTCCACAAACCAGTCCAGGACGAAGAGCACGCTGCTCCAGGAGTCCTGGATGTCGTCATAGTTACGCCAGAGGTTGCAGATGTCTGTCAGCAAACTGTAGTTCACCTGCATGGGGGGTGGGGGTGGGGGGAAGAGTCCACACCAGAGTCATACCCTGCTGCCTAGCTTGATAGGGACAAGGAAGGCCTCAGAGACAGTGGCCCTGCTCTGGGGCTGCCCAGGCCCCTCCATGTGTGTTGGTGCCAGGAGCCCATCCTGCCCTCTCATGCCATCCGGGGTCAGGCCCAAGTACAGGCCCAGGCTGGTGTACCAACAACATCCCTGCCACACATCCACCCGGTGTTCTCTCAGTGAGAGTCCGACCATCTGCCAGCACCCTCCCTCAGGTCTGCAAGTCTGATCCCACCCTTTCTAGTGTCCTAGGTGCCCAGGGGTCCCTGGTGAGGTGCCCACATGGCTCTTCAGAGGCTCAGCCCACCTGCCTGTCCTCACCAGCCGCCTGGATCTCCTAGCCCACTCAGTACACCCCAGGGCTGACCACTTGCTGGGTGTTGGCACATCATACGTGGTTCCCATGCCTTCGATGCCAACCCCTTCAGCCCACCTGACAAGTGCCTCCACTTCTCTATGACCCTAGGCTGGCAGAGGCCCCCTCTAGGGTACTCAGGACCTCTCTCTAGACCTATAAATTAGCACGTGGCAACTATAGTGAGAGTGAACGGCCCTGACTGCAGAGGTGAAGAGGCCTGGTGTGGGGGACACTGCCAGGCGGGCACACAGAATGACTTACCTCGGGGGGGAGGCCCCCTTCATAAGCTGGCCAGCTGCAGGAGAAGGCGATGGGACGGCCTGTGGCATTCAGGGCAGCAGCCATCATGGGGTACCCTGGAAGTCCAACCCCCACGTTTTAGGACCGAGGAGGTGCAGGAGGCAGTCTGGGGCCTCAGCCCAAACCTCCTCCCACCAAATGTGAGGAAACAGGCTCAACAGAGCGGCCTCTCCCTGTACCAGTGCCGCAAACACTTCCTAGGTGTGGCATGATGCCAACACATCTTTAGGGAGCCTGGGAGACAAGATCCCCCAGCCCCTGGGAAACAATTCCCTAAGGGCCATACAGACAGACGAGTTCAGCCAGATGGGCACTGGTGGGCCTTCCATGCCAGCCCTCCCTGTCTACCTGACGGCCGCCAGCCAGCTGTGGGACCCACCCTTAGCCCGTTCCTCGGGGGTCGAGAAGCAGCCATCCAGCTTCAACATGTCCACCTTCCACTCGGCGAAGGTTTGCGCGTCCTGGACGACCTTGTCTAGCGTGGTGCCTGGGTAACCCATGCAGGTAAAGTTGCCCAAGTCCTCATAGATGCCCAACTGCAGGCCCAGGGAGTGAGCCTGCGGGGGAGTCAAGGACACAGCGGGCTCAGGCAGGACCCCCTGGGAGCTGCCTCACAAGCACATCTGATCAGGCCCCATTAAAACCTCCAAGGGCACCCCACTGCCCAGAGGAAAGGGTCTCCGCCTCCTGCCCTGGCCTCTGCCAACTATGGTCCTTCCCCTCCCTTCAACACACACACCTCCCATGGGCTGTTCTTGCCTTTAGGCCTTTGCCTCCGTCATCCCCTCTGCCTCAAACGCCATCTATCTGGTATCAGCTCAAGAACTGAGAAACTTCCTCCCGAGAAACTTCCTGGAACCCCAGGGTGGGTCAGGCGCCCTTCTTGGCTCTCACCCACCACAGTGGGCCCAACCTAGCTGTTCATTGATGTCTCCCCCACCAGACTGAGTTCTCAAGCAGGGACTGTGGAAATGGAGCCCTAAGCAAGGTCAGGTGGAAAGAGTGGTCTAGCTCCCAGGCCAAGGGGCGGGGCTGGGGTGGGGCTCACGTAGTCAGCCAGGAAGGCAATGCCATTGGGGAAGCGCTTGGGGTCAGGCACCAGGCGGCCTTTGTCATCACGCCCTCCAATCCAGCAGTCATCGATGTTAAGGTACGTGTAGCCCAGGTCCCGCCAACCATCCTGTGCCAGCCGGTCAGCCATCTCCATGAAGAGCCGCTCACTGGTGAGGGGGGCAGGGGACGGAGCAGCTCAGTGGCCCAGCATGTTCCTCACCCCGCCCCCTTCCTCAGAGCTGCTTAGTTGCTCTGAGTGTGAATCCAGGCTTGAAGAACCCTGGCCTTGCTGTCAGCTGAAGACTAAGCCAGGTACCAACTGTAAATGACAACAGGGATTGTGTCATGAGCCAGCCCTGAGAAGGGTGAAGCTGAAAGGAATGGTCTGGCCCCCAGGTCAAGGGGCAGGATTGAGCCAGAGGAAACACGAGGGGTCTGGCCTGGCCTTAACAGTTATCTCCTTTCAGTTATCTCAGCGACTGGATCCACTACCAGGTACCTGCCCCACAGGCCTGATAGGCCCCACAGAGGCCCCAAGCAGGTCATGAGGCTGAGTGTCAGATGTCCCAAAAGTCACCTCTGGCCGCAGTCTCTCTGGGATTGCAGAGAGCCTGTCTCTCTTCTCGCTGACCCTCCACTCCCGGCCCCCACTCTGCAGGGCCCTGGGCAAGGCTTGTCAGGCACTGTGGACCTTCCTCACCTGATGCAGTTCTTTGGGTCCTCATCACAGTCAGTGTTGCAGCGGAAGCGTTCCCAGGCCAGCCAGCCCATGGGTGGCGTCCGCAGGAGCCCATTCTCCAGCACCAGCACCTGGTCCACCAGGGCCAGCAAGAGCACTGTAGGGGGTTGGGGGATGACTGTGAGCGGCTCCCATAGCCCCGGCCCTCACCCCCCACTCTCCACCCCCTCCACATGCGGTTCAGCTCTGCACAGGCTGCCAGCCTGCACATTAGAAGAACGATACTCCTGAGCTTATGGCGGAATTGGCTCTTCCAGCAACTGCTGGCTCCTGCAGTGCAGCAAGTGGGTGGTAGATGGTGCCTAGAGTAGGTCAATGTGTTTGAGGCCTGGGTCCCCACTTGCCGTGAGGTCATATCCTTTCTACAGCCTCACCAGCTACCGCCACCCCATTACACAGAACTTGACAGTACACTGTAGCCACACTCCAGGTCTCCTGAGTCTCATCCAGGATCTTTGCTCTCCACCACAGACCCTCAAGAGGCCTCAGAAGGGCTAACGAGGTCAGCCAGGTGGGACCTGCACCCAGCCAGCTCACCTGGATGAGCCCTTTACCTCTCAGGCCTCAGTTTCCTTATCTGCAAGATGGAGTTAATGTACTGACTACAGGGCAGTTCTCAGTACGTGTTGATATCACGTAAGATAGGGCCTCTGCCCTTTGGGAGAGAAGGGATAAAAAAGGAATAGACCTCTTTAGAGGGGAACTGATTCCTAGGTGGAGAGCATTTCCTTCTCCTTTCCCAGCCCAGCGCCACTGAGAGGAACACGTCTCCCCACACGCCCACATCAGGGGAAGGAGGCCCAGACACCAGAGGGCTGGACTCCCTCCAGGTAGCCCCCACACCCTACTGGTCACCTACCCTCCCGAAGGCACCCCCTCCCATGTAGGTTACCTGTCTTCCGCAACATTGCTCTGGACTCAGCGTCTCAGGACCTGACCAGATCTGCTCTGCTTTTACCAACTTTATATGTTGGGCTTGGGAAGCTAAGAAACGTTAGAAAGGCACTTGAGTTACTACTGCCTGGCTGGCGGTGGAGCCTTCAACCCTGAGCGTGGATCCCAAACTCAGTCCCCAAGCCGCGCTCATTACCCCTCCCCCAGCCATCAAGTCCCTTCAGCCTTCAGAAATACTAAACAAGGTGTCTTGGACATCAGACCTCACTCTCTCTGCAGTGCTGGGCGCCCCTAGAGTCCAAGGGCGGCCCTCCTCCGGCCCGGGGCCGCAGAGAGGCAGCGACCAGCTTGAAGACGCCAGGAAGAGGGGAGGCGACAGGCCAAGACCAGGTTCCGGACTCCCATCGGGTCTGGGTTGCCGCCCCCGGCCGCCAAGGACGGAAGGCTCAGCGCGGGGAGCCTCCCACCCCAGAGTACCCGTCCCGCGGAATTTACCTGCCGACGCACTAAGACCCGCGGCAGCTCCTACCACCAGAGCCGCCGACAGCGTCTGTGATCTGATTCGCCTATCGCGTTCCAGAGGGGCTTGACGGCGGGCAACCTTTTCCTGCGGAGCCTATCAGAATCCTCCGAGAAACCTGCCCCGCCCTCTATGGATCCAATACGCCCTCCGAACCTCCAAAACCCCGCCTCCTTTGAGCTCCTGCGCGCTCCGGAGGCGGGCACGAGCGGAACGGGCTTAGGGACCTGATGTGCCCGCTCACCCGAGGCTAGACTTTTCACCCCTGTGGGATCCCCGAGGGCGAGGTTAGTGCCTGGCACACTGTAGACGCGCAATAAATAGCTGTGTTGTGAATACCTCTGCTAAGGGCCTTGTTAAGAGGAAATAAGAAAATGCTCTGAAGCATGGGCCGTATAGTAAGCCTCTCAAAACAGGTAGCGGAAGATGAATAGGCTTGCAAGGAGGATGGATGGGGGAAGCAAACCAGGTGGAGGGTACAGCTCTTGTAAAGCCAGGAGGCTCTCCTTTCCTGCCTGAAACTATAAGCCACCATTATGCTAGCCCAGGCACTCTGCATATTCCCAATTTCATTCTTCAGAAATTTATTGAGCAATTACTAAGTGCCAAACACTTCATTTTTGGCACCTTCACTTGGATGGCCACTGGACACCTGAAACATAATGAGCCCCAAACTGAACACCAGCCCCTTCCATATAATGGCAACTGTCCTTTCAGGTGCTCAAGCAAAACCTTGAAATCCTTGCATCTTGTTTCCTGCACTCCCCACATTCAGCCTCTCGGCAAACCCTGCGAGCTCTACTTTCAGAACCCATCCTGAAGCTGGCCAACTCGCTACTCTCCCAGCTCCCATCACATCTTAACTGGATTTGTTTAGCAGCCTACATTTCACCCACATTTGTTCTCTCCACAGCAGCCCAAGTAATCCTTTAAAACATAGCTCAGGTCGCTCCTCGCTCAAGACCCTGTGAGGTCTGTTCATCTCAATCTGGAGTTAACAGCCCTCACAGATTTCTGAAGCCCCACCCCACACATTCTGACCCCATCTTCTGCTCTCCTCACCCCACCCCCACCTCACCGCTGCTGGGCCACACTGACCTCCTTGCAGTTCCTCAAGCACAATAGGCCTTAGGGCCACTGAGTTGTCCCTCTGCCTGGACTGCTGTCCCTCCAGATATTAGCATGAATGGCTCCATCATTTCATTCAAGTTATTTCTCAAATGTCACCTTCTCAGTGAAGTGTATCCTGATGGTTCTATTTAAAATTGCAACCCCCATTCTCCTACAATTCCCAGTCTCCTTTACCCTGCTCTGTATTTTCCACACCGTGTACTACCTTCTAACACACTTATTATGGTTTATATTATTAATTGAATACAATTTAGTGAGGAAGAGAGATAATGCACAGGAAGTAAAAGCATGCACAGAGGGAAGTTTTCTATAGCGGTTAGTGCTCTAATGAAAATACAACCCAGGGATGTGATAGACTTGAAGGGAGGTGAAGGGTAGGCCTCCCCAACATGTGCTACTTTGGCATGTAGATTATTGTGATCCTGTGGGCTCAAGAGAAACTCCTGTACCCGCCATAACTACCTAGAAGAATTTAAATTAGGGGCCTTGCCCGTAATAAGTGTTATTACCAGAGATAATGTTTTATGGCCTATCTATGGCAGGGCAAATATCTAACTACTGAACAATCTGTTCTTCTTCTTGATCTGCAAATTCCTATCAATCTGAAGCCCCACACCTCTTACCACAGTCCTTAGCTCACGATGTTATGTATACCCATGTTCCCTTTCTGTCTCTGAACCTCTCATGTATATGGGGGTCTCTGGCTCTCTTCTGTATGTGGGGTTCCTGTACCTACGAATGGAATTAAATTTGGTTATTTTCTCTTGTTGGTCTGTCTCACGTTGGTTTAACTATTAGACCAGTGGAAAGAACAGAAGGGTAGAGGAAAGTTTCTTCGTCCCCCACACAGCCTACTTTACATGCATGGTCAGGCAGGGGACATCTGAGCTGAGACCTAATCGATGTGAAGGCGCCCTGGAGAGTTAGAGCTGAGGGTTAGGGGTGAGAAGGAAGAGCGGTTCTCGGTTGCAGGAACTGCAAGGGGGAAAGCTCTGAGTGGGAACCAACACGTTCACAGAGAGATGTTCTGAGCTGGCCGGCTTCCAGGGCCACAGGGAAACCCCAGCCTCCTGCTTTGGTTTGTGCTTTCCTGCAGCCTTCACCACAGGCTTAGTTTTGTTTTTGTTCTAGGAGGCAGCAAAAGTGATACTCGGATCGATTCTGTTTTTGCCAACGATTTAGCACAGGTTCATTGGGGGAATTGTAATTTCACAGGCCAATAGCATACAGGATAATATCTCTTAGTAAACCCCCCAAAAATAACATATTCCAAACAAATAACAGATTAATCACACTATTTATTGTTCCAGGCAAGAGGAGGTGAAGGAATAATGTCCATACTTAATATGAAGTCGCTCAGGAGACTCAGCGACCAACCAAAGAGCTAATTTCCAGCTATGGACACGAAGGTAAAAGTCCCCTGTTGCTAGAGCACTGCTGCTAGGGAACCGAGATGCTATCACTTCTGAGATAACCTCCAAGGTTTAACACCTCAATGGACCAGAGCTGCCCTGGCCACAGGTAGGAGCAAATGTCTCAAGGGGGAGTGTTTAGGTTATAAAAGAGTCGCCATGCCCAAACCGAAAATCTCAAATAGTCCCTTACTCTTGGTATTTATAGTTTAAAAGTCCCCTTACCATAGTTGCTTCTCCACAGGTTCTTATTAATAAACCCCCAGCAGGACCCATCAGCAGCTGGGCTGCTGACTGCTTATCAACGGACAGATGCAGAATGATGACATCCTGGTTCGACTTACTTAATACTTACATCAAAACAAGTGGGTTAAAACAACTTCACTTAAGTCATAAACAAGTGGATTTGAAATCATATTAGACCAACACACAACACAGGCCTACCCGCGGACAGAGCCTAGGCAGAGCCTGGGAGCAGCAAAAGCGGAAACGGATAACCCCAGAAGTAGAGATCTGGCCGCTCTGGGGGCCCAGTTGAGTGGCCAGGAAGCTCGGCCGGGCCTTGCGGGCTGAGTAGGAGCCCGCCCAGAGGAGGCGCCCGGGCGAGGTCTAAAAAGGCTTGGCTCTGCGGCAGAAGTGGGCGGGGCAGGGAAAGGGGGACTGAAGGGGGAAAGAGGACTCCGAGTTCTCCCGGCAGGGAGGTGGGGGGTGGCTCCGTCCCAGGCCTGCCGAACAGTTGAGGTGGGGCCTTGGGTTCGAGGCCGCCCGCCCCTGACCAGCTCTGTGGCTCAGGCAGGTCCCGGCCTCTCCGGCCTCAGTTTCCCTCCAGCGTGAATCACGGGGCTTCTTCGTGGATCTAGGCCTGGTGAGTCCTGGACAGGGAGGCGTGGGGTCTCCCCGCTCCCTCAGCAGGGTCGGGAGGCGAGATCGCCCGGGGGAGCGGCCGCAGCCCAGCCCGCCGGACACCCTCCTGGGCTTCGGCGCGCTAGGCTGCGCGGAGGTGAGACGGGGCCCGGCGGGCTCCGGGAGGAGGCGGCCCCCAGGAAGGCGTGGCTCGCGGGGACGTGGCAGGACAGCCCCTTTGCGCAGACGGGGAAACCGAGAGAGCAGCCGCGGGCGAGTTCTCGATGTGGAGACTTCTGTTTCAGGGCCCACCTCTGTGGCCACTGGCCAGTGGGTCCCGCGCCCACTCCTCCTCCAACAAAAGAATCCGGAAAAGTGCGGTGCGCATCGGCCTCCCGCCGAGTGTGCCTCTGGACCTCGCATCCTTGGGAGGGGTTGTGGGCAGCACCCTTCCCCATGCACACGGTGGGGGAGGGGGCACAGATCCGCGGGCTCCCGAGTCCCGCCCTGCGCCCCAGTGCGGGAGGACAGAGGTGAAGCCACTCCTCCAGCAAAAACGTGTGATCTCCCCATCCGCGGACCACCGGTCTAAGCCGGCTCCTCCCCGTCCCAGGTCCCCGCTTGTTTCTCTCACAGATAACCCTTATCGACAGGTGCTTCCGTTATTATTTAATGAACTTTAAATCCATTTATTGTTTTTATTTTTGTCTGTTTGCATTGTGTTTCCCCTGCAAGAATGTAGGCTCCAGGAGGGAGGAACTTTGTTTTGTCCACTGTTGTAATCCCAGTTACTTCAACAAACACTTCTGAGGGCCTCCCCGAGCCCTGCAGGGGGCTGGATATTGGGGATACACAGGGAGCCAAGCCAAGTCTGGCTCTAGACATTCTGGGGCGGGAGACAGCGCTGTAAACACAAAGGAGATCATTGTGGGATGAAGGAAATGAAAACAAGTGATGGGACAGCTGGTTGGGTCATCTTGGATCAAGCCACCTTGGTGATCAGGAGCCCCTTCATACAGTGATCAGGGCAGGCCTCTCAGATTAGGTGATTTAAATTAAAGCCCACAGATAAACTGTGTGACGGTGCTAGAAGGGAAAACCTGGAAGCTATGCGGGCACTTGACTGCGACCTTGCCTGGGGGGGGGGGCAAGGAGCTGAGGTCTGAATAATGAAGGTCAAGACAATAGGACCCAGCCCCTTAAATTGCTCCTAGGAGCCTCGCGTGGGTGGGTGGGTAGGGAATTTTCAGCCAGGAAGGCTGCCTGGAGAGGTGGTGGTTTCTCTGGGCCCCAAAGGCTAAGAGTTCTCATTCTTTAGGATGAGTTGACTGTGTTTGAGAATTATTTTGCAGGTGCACTGGGGTCACGTGGTCCAAGTGTTTGAGCCCTGCGGCCAGACAAGAGAGGCTCCTGGCCCCACCTAGCAAGCTCTGCTGGTAAGTGGGTCGTTGCCAAGACTTGTCCCCAGAAGGTGAGGGAATCAGGAGAACAAGTTCTGCTTCTCACTGGCCATGTGACCTTGCGCAGTTCACCTTCACCACTCTGGGCCTTGATTTTCCATGAGTCAGGAGGGTCGTGGGAACCTTGGAGGTTTGACCTCAGCTTTGACGCTAAGGAGCCCCCAGGTTAGGGGATAGTTTAAGCACAATGGATTCTATGGGCTTGGGGGCCTGAAATGCTCAGCTGGCCCATTTCTTTGGATTTTAAAAAGCCGTATCAAAGCCCTGCCATACCTCCTGGCCTGATACAATCACATTACCCTTCCCTCTGAGTCCTCTGATGTCCAGTGTTTTGCATGACCCTTACAACCCTTTGAAAGAAAAGGCAAGGGAGACTAGCTCATTTCATAGATGAAGGCACTGAGAGCCTCAAGGCACACAGCAAAGGAGTAGAGGCCACAGGGCTGGAGCCCATGTCTCCTCCAGAGCCAATACCTTTTCCTCCACAGGGACACGGAGGCTACCTCCCTCTCTGATTCGCGGCCACCTCTCTTGCCTCATAATTCTTACAGGAGCCATGAAGCTGAACGAGAGAAGTGTGGCCCACTATGCACTGAGCAACTCCCCAGCAGACCACATGGGCTTCCTGCGCACTTGGGGGGGGGCAGGGACTCCACCCACCCCCAGTGGCACTGGCCGAAGATGCTGGTTTGTTCTCAAGGGCAACCTGCTGTTCTCCTTTGAGAGTCGAGAGGGCCGGGCCCCGCTGGGCCTGGTGGTGCTGGAGGGCTGCACGGTGGAGTTGGCCGAGGCGCCCATGTCTGAAGAATTTGCCTTCGCCATCCGCTTCAACGCCCCTGGTGTGCGCCCACACCTGCTCGCAGCTGATGGGTCAGCAGCCCAGGAGGCCTGGGTGAAGGCGCTGTCCCGGGCAAGTTTTGGCTACATGCGCTTGGTGGTGCGGGAGCTGGAGAGCCAGTTGCGTGATGCTCGCCAGAGCCTGGCCTTGCATCGCCACTCATCCTGGAAGGCCATTACCAGCCGCTGTAAGCTCCAGGCTCCTGACTGCTTGCCTCGGGGTCTGGAGAACGGCTACTCCCTCTCCAGAGATTGCAGCCCCATAGGCTTGGTGGAAGAAGGGGGCAGCAGGCCAGCAGGGTCGGGCCTGGCTGAGTGTGAGCTTCAGGGCCCTGCCAACTTCCTCCTAGGCAGTGGGCAGAGCCCCGTGTCCCCTGAGACCTCTTGCTTCTCTACCCTGCATGACTGGTACGGCAAGGAGATCTTAGAGCTAAGGCAGGGGTGGCTGCAGAGGGCTCAGGGGAGCCAGCCAAAATGTGAGGGACAGGATAGGCCCTGAGTCTGGGCCCTTAAAGGTTCTGCCCTTGTCCTGCTGGTCAGGACGCCAGGGCCAATTCTTTTTCAGGAGTTTGATGTTTGTTTTCAAAGTTGCTTTTTTTTTTTTTTTTTTTTGAGGGAGGCAGTTCTCTCCTTCTTGCTTTTTAGGCCTTCTCCAGGTTCTAGATCCACCTTTGTGCCTGGAGGGACCTAAGGACTCATAACTTCCAACCCCTTTACTTCCTGAGGCCCAGAGAGGAAAGATGGCTTGCTCATCAGTCAGAGTGAGGCCCCAGTTTCCTGACACAGTGCTGGACACTGTCCCTCACTCAGGGGATATTAATGAAATGGAAGAAGTGGGGAGTATTACGTGGTCACAGGGCCACCCTGCCTTTCACCTACACACCACACTTAGCCAGTTTCCAACATGGGGAGTCTTGTGTGCATTTAGATAACAGAAGTTGGCTTCCGGGACTGACATTATCGGAGAAGGTGGATTTATTATATCATGCGGNAGGCAGTTCTCTCCTTCTTGCTTTTTAGGCCTTCTCCAGGTTCTAGATCCACCTTTGTGCCTGGAGGGACCTAAGGACTCATAACTTCCAACCCCTTTACTTCCTGAGGCCCAGAGAGGAAAGATGGCTTGCTCATCAGTCAGAGTGAGGCCCCAGTTTCCTGACACAGTGCTGGACACTGTCCCTCACTCAGGGGATATTAATGAAATGGAAGAAGTGGGGAATATTACGTGGTCACAGGGCCACCCTGCCTTTCACCTACACACCACACTTAGCCAGTTTCCAACATGGGGAGTCTTGTGTGCATTTAGATAACAGAAGTTGGCTTCCGGGACTGACATTATCGGAGAAGGTGGATTTATTATATCATGCGGTTTTCTGGGGCTCAGCTCTCCCTGAGTGGTAGGGAGACTGGGCGTGGAATCTCTACCCTACAGTCTGGGAAGGGCCCTTTGGAAGGAGAGTGCCTTTGGCCAGTACAGAAGGATTTATTCTGCTCAGAAAGTGTTGGGGTCCCCATCCTTTCCCTCTTCCTGGCTGTCCTGTCAACAGATAGTGCTGGATGTTGACCCACGACCGACTGATAGCTTTTATGTCAGCAGAAATCCTTCCTGCACTCGGTCCGCAGCAGTCGGCTCCTGGATCTGCCAAGTGGGAAGCTACAATAAATAAAAGGTGGGCAGGCAGTGTGGCTCTCCAGGGAAAGCCCGTTTGTTGTGTTGGTTCTCGGTCCTGGACATTCTAGGAGCTTGGGGACAGTGATACATTCTTCTCACCCCTGGGCTTTCTGCTCTTGAATCCACTTGGGAACTCGTTTAAGGTCCTGCTTGTCACCCAGTGTGTACCAGCCAAGACCCTCTCATTGCTACTCTCACCAGCAGGCCAGGTGTTTTCTTTCTTAATTGTTCTGGGAGGCGAAGTGGCTGGCTCCAGACTAGCTTGATGCCCTAGGAGCACGGTGGCGGTGGGTGGATGAACCCCCC
>NW_017731922.1:91400-99449 GCF_001890085.2 Hipposideros armiger
TGGCTTAACTTGTATTTCTGCTTAACATTTCTTGCAGGTTATTGACTGATCCAAAGCTCCCACTGATGTTAATGTGACTGACTAGGGAGACAGAATCAGGACCAGGATTTGACCCCATTTCCACAGGACTCGGCCAGCTGGCCCGCCCTTCCAGCTGTAAGCTGGCCACCAGGGGAAGTACTAACTTCTAGGGATGAGCTTCAAGAAGAGTTCCAACTTTCCTCTCTTTTTTTAGTTATAAAATGCAAGCCCCAATCTTACAATCTATTTAACCAGGTGACAACCTCCAAGTTCAACTGTTCCTTTGAAACACTAAGCAACAATTGCCAACCCAGTAGTTGCTTTTTAAACTTGGAGACAAAGATGTTCATCTGGGAAGCCTGAGAAGCTCTGGACAAGCTGGCTGCCTCCTTTAAATCGCTCAGGTTGGACCAGATACCTTAATGACCAGAAGATCGACCACCCTGGGGTCTGTGACGTGGGCATTCTTCAGAAACATTTCTCGGACTTTATCCCGTCCCTGTTTCACAGAGATGTCCAGCTGGAATGAGTTCACTAAAGAGAAAACAGGATTCAGGGTAGAAATGATAGGGTTAAAACATGTTTTTAAGAAACTGAATCAGTGGATATTCATTGAACACTTAGAGTTGCCCTTTCACTCTATTCACCAAATATTAGCCTGATCCTAAGCGAGGTGCTTGAGGATGTGAAGAAGTACGAGATGCGGCATCTGCCCTCCAGGAGCTTACATTTGGTTGGGGAGATAAGACCACTGCATTTGAAGGGCAGGATTGCATAGTTCAAGGGTATGAACCCGAGCTCAAATCCCAGCTCTGTCATTTATCAGCCACATGATGCTGTGGACATTAACTTCTCTGTGCCTGAGTGCATTTATCTATGAGTGAAATGAGGATAATAGCACATGTAATGCCAGAGCTGTCATGAGGATTCTGAGACAATGCGAGATCCTTAGAACAGTGCCTGGCGTGCTCTCAATAAATGTTAGCATTATTATTATATGGAACATTTGGCAAAAGATGATGGGTCGAAATTAAGGTAAAATGATGGGGTGTAGGTTTGTGCACCACACAAACTTAGAGTTGAGGGAGACTGCTGAGGGTTTGTGCAGGTAGTTAAAGCTTCAATCCAGCAAGCAACTTCCGCCATATTAGGTTACTGGGAGAAGGAGAGAGGAGTTTATGATGCAGCTTCTGTTCTCTTGGTCTTAAATTCTCATCAGAGGGACTGCTATCCATGAATACAAACAAAATCCCAGTATTCAGCACTCCCTGATTAGTGCCTAAAATAGTGGCACAGACTTCAGATGAGGCATATGATGTACTTTGGAAATTAGGTTTTAGTCATCTATAACCCCATCCCCTGGCAGATAGCCTTCAGTGGATTTGCTGGTGACAGCAAGGGTGGGATAAGGATAGAGAAGGGGCACAGCAGGCCGAAGGGACAGCAGAAACAGGGCTCTCAGGCTACCATGAGTGTGATGGAAGGAGACCAGTGTTCTCCTTTGATGAGGACACCTTGTGTTGTCGCTCCTGTGACATGTCCATTCTGGTTTACAGAACATCTGAAAACTATAGGGTGAGTCAGTGACTGAACATATCAACAATAATCTGTAACTATTCTCATAACTTAGTGACAGTGATAGAAACAAAGTTTCTGCAAAGACAGCAATGTTTCGGATCCAACCACAGAAGACACAGCAGCAGAAACTGAACAGGACAAAGTGCCAGAGAAAGTGCCGCCAATTGCCCACTAGAAGGGACTCAGTAACCAGCGGTGTGCAGCAGCAGCCTCTTGCAGGGAGCCGGTTATACACATCTCTCCCCAAATCTGTCTTCACTTTGGTAGCTTAAAATCAATGTGGGAAACGGTAAACGGGAAATGTGGGTTTCCCTCCAAAGAGTTGGCTGTTAAACACTACAGTGTCATATTAGGAGTTTTATAAAACAGCAAGCAAAGGGACAAGAAGACAAGAGATACAAAAACAAATGCACATTAATATGGATCCTGGAATTTAGAGTCTACTGCTTCAGGGGAGTGAGGCCTAGAGCACTGTGGGGACTTGCCTGAAGTCATACTGCTGGCCCCTAGCAAACTTGGGCCTGGGATCCAGGTTGTTTACTGTTCTTTAAAATTTACAATTGGTGCTCTTTTAAGGAAAGAAATATGAGGGATCTTCCCCTGCCTTTTCCTGCATTTTTATATTAGATTCCTGCCCAACCTTGGGAGAAGAAAACAAGGTGCCTCCAGGCACACTAGGAGAGCTGGTGCCCATAACTCCCATTCCTCATGACCTCCTTAACAACATACCAGGGCACTGAGTGCATGCGTCCTCTCAGGAAAATGTCACACGCACAAATGCAAAGTTTTGCTTACAATGTCAGATCCCTGAATGCCCATCCTCCCAGGGTAAGACGACCCTTATTTCTGGAGACAAATGCCATAGCTTTATCCTAGGCTCCTTCCATCCTAACCCCCTGAACACCTCCCTCCACCAGTGTGAAAGCAGCGGGAAGGCAAACAGGAACAGCCTAAGCTACGGCCTGCTGAATGTTCCTTGGTCTACATTAGTGATTCTCAGCCCAGTGGTGATATTGCCACCNCCGACCAGGCCCGGAATAAGGGAGAAACTGGAACTTCGGCGTGGTCCTCGTGACGTCACGGAGGCCCGTAACAAAAGCCTCCTTCCCACCGCAACAGGAACTAGGCGAGCGGCGTGAGTGTGAGGCTGGACCTCTCGTTTGATCCCGAAAGCCTCGCGAGGCTTGGGGCGGCGTTCTTCCCGAGGGCGTCACCAGGGCGAGACGCGGGGTCCGGGTGCTAGAGCTAGGGGCGGAGCTGGGAGATGGCGTTCGGAGCGGCTCGCTGGTTGGCATTGGCACCCGTCCGGTCCGGGGCTCTTCGGAGCGGGCCGAGCTTAAAGAAACATGGCGATCTCTCTGCTGGACGGGGCGACTCATGTCGGAGCTTGGTACCGTCGAGGTCAGTCATCGTTACTCGCAGCGGCGCCATTTTGCCCAAACCGGTGAAAGTGAGTGTCTACCTGGAGGCGGGGCTAAGGGGCCGAGGCCAATCATGGTGGGGACTGTGTGGGGTCGACGTTGATTGATAGGAATAATGGCCAATCATGACGACCGTTTTAGGAAGCCGGCTCAAGGACGAAGTTGTGCGCTAATGCGCTGCTAATTTTGACAGATGGGAGGAAATCCTCGGGTTAGATCCGGATGTTGAGTTGGGCGTATGGAGACTGGGAGGGTGGGGGTAGGGGGAAGATCTGAGAAAGACGGGCATTTTGCTCTAGTTTATCGTGAGCCTAGATCTCCGGAGCCAGAAGAGTCGGCATTATGCATCCAGTATAAAGTCATGCAGCCTCACTGCTCTGTCTACCTCAGAGATCTTGGGATGAAATGATTTATGGAAGGACTTTGTAAATGAAGTATACTTGGGATGGGCTTTATCTTTGTGAGTTTTGACCCAGTACTTAAATCATGTGATTTGCAGTCCTGAGGTGTTCAAGGGATTATTACAATCACTGTTTTTACAAATAAGAGAATCCGAGGCCAGAGTGGTGAAGCCAGTGTCCAAAGCTAGCAGCTGTGTTAGGTCCTGGACTCCAGGTTTCCTTCTGGTACAACCCCCACCAGATCCTATTTTTTTCACCACTGAATACTTCTACGTGCCCTTAGTAAAGTACCCTTAGGGTTTTCTAAGTAAAACAGAAACCATCCTTTATACCAAACAAGTTTGCTTTTTGACTCCAGGACTATGTGGGAGTTACAAAACAAAAATTCTTAAAAGCTTATCTGGCCTATGCTAGCTCACCAGTGAGCTCAGGGATGTTTCACAGCAAGAAGCAGGAAGGTGTGGGGTCCATGTTGGGGAAGACATGCCTTACAAAAAGGCATAACTGAAAAAAAAAATTTTTTTTTTGAAACCCCATAGAATACAAGAGAAAATGTTGCGCTTTTACTGAAAATCCCCAGTCCATCTAAATAGCTAGTCTTTCAGTGTAAAGACATGCTCACTTTTCAAAACATACCAGTTTCTAAAATTTAATGTGGTGAAGTCAAATTTCTGTCACCAGGGAACCTGTTAAAGAACTGTATAGAATATCCCTTCACTGTACAGCTTTTTGTAGTCCATTTTCATGTATTTAGTGTCTTTAAGTAGAGCTGAACATTATTTCCATAGACCAGCCCTCTTAGTACTTTCTCACCTATTTGTAGGTATCTGCAGGTAATTACAGTAAAGCCTTGGATTGTGAGTAACGTGGTTTGAGAGTGTTCCCCAATACGAGCAAACATTTCGAATACATTTTAACGTGGTAAACGAGCGATGTCTTGGAATATGAGTAGTTTGTTTCTGGAATGAATTATGCTCGCAAACCAAGATATTACTGTACCAGGTTGTACTCAAATTTTTCGCTGTCTAGAGTGCCTTATACTTTTCTTTACGGTATCCACTTGAATGGCTCTAAAATAACTTTATCTCTTCTCCCATTTTTCTTGCTCTGAATTTTCCCAAGGACTTTAAAACCAAGTTGCTTATGATGGGTCTGGGTTCTATAGGAGGGAATGACCCTGCGAGGGCCAGGCCATCTGCAGTCCTGCCAGAGTGGGCTCTGGAGCTCACAGCCACTGCTCTGACCCTCTGCAGATGTCCTTTGGCCTTCTCCGTGTGTTCTCCATCGTGATCCCCTTTCTGTATGTTGGGACGCTCATTAGCAAGAACTTTGCTGCTCTCCTTGAGGAGCATGACATTTTTGTCCCAGAGGACGACGACGACGACGACTAACAGGTAAGACTTGCTATTCCCCTCTGTGGACCGGGAGCAGGGAGGGGGTTGGAGTATCTGAACTACGATGCAATTTGGCCTGCTAGCAAACAGCATCTGGACACTCGAAGCGGAAGTGCAGACCTTTAATGAATTGACTCCCATGCTGACAAATGTTATTGTGCCTTTTTTCTGTTGGATGAGGGCAACTGTCTTTACTGACTTACAAATTCACCGGGATCTCTTCCAGCTCCGTTGGATCCCAGTCAGCCTTTTCATTTGCCCTTTATGTCCTCTTTCTCCATCCCCGAACTTTCTTGACAATTTAATATGCCTCACACACCCACCGTAGACAACTTCATTTCAGTGCTCCACATTGAAATTTACAAATTGCAGATCCTCACCACAGACAACCTGTATATAGGCACCACAGCCTGGTCACCAGTGCCCACAAGCCCTTCCCCCAGTGCCTGTCACATTCAGCTTTCTTGTGTTGACTTGTGTTGATATGTACTGTGTGGCTGCATTACTGTCATAGATAAGGTCACTCCTGATTCCTTAGTCTGGCATTCAAGGCTGGCCATGATCTTGTCACACCTGTTATTCCAGCCTCTTTCATATTCCCAACCACACACCTATCCCCAGTATTCATTTCTTGAATTACCCATGTTCTCACTCACTCCCAAGCATCAGCTTTGTTCTGCCTGCTTGGAAGGCTGTGGCCCGCTGCTGTCTTATTCCCACCAGTTCTTTAACGAAGTCCTCCCCTACTCCTCCATTTGAAAGTGAGTGCTCATTCCTCCGACTGACCAGTACCTCTCTCATGACATTCAGTATTGTCCTTAAACACCCAAACACTATTAGATTGAGCTGCTTGCTGGCAGGGAACATGATTTTTCTACCTTTGGGCCCCCAGTACCTGGTCTGGGGTGAACGTATGAATGATCAAACGAACCGTCTCCTGTTTGGAAGAACCACACTGTGGCCTTCTCTCAGTATGTGGATGAAGGCCTGCTCTGTTCTCCAGGTCACGGCTGTTTTCCTTTCTTCCAGGTCATGGAGAAGTGAACGGGGAAGCCCTAACTGAACTAGGAAATGGTGATGCTCACAGCCTCTCCTCCTTGCCTCTCAGCAGAAGGGCCCAGGAAGGCCCTCAGCCTCCCAGCTCCAGTGAAGCCTCCCGCATGGTCCGTGACCACAGCCCAGATTCCCAGGCTCTGGGAGGTTCCCTGAGATGTGCTGTCCACTGCGTACAATCAAATGATGAATAAACATAATAAACCTCAGCTATGTGACTGAGTGATGGCCGGAGTTCCTCCGTGTGAGCAGGCTCTGGTTGTCACCCTTTCTTGTCTCTGTTGTCCCTTCTCCAGTAGGCCTTTGATTTACAACCCCGGATCTGCAGGCCTCCTATGGACCCATAATTATGGGAGCCTGGGACCTCTTTTCATTATTTACAAAAGCCCAACGGGAACTGCCTGTTTTTTCTCAATAAAGCTGAACAAGCTAACTAAACCCTCAAGCTTTCTTTGTGCTGGGTAAGTGGCTAATTGTCACATGCCAATCATAGGAGCTTTGATTGTTAGTTTAAAACTACTTGAAAATATTATTAGAATGGTTTTTTCACTTGGGTTTCTTAGATGAAAAGATAAAGAATTGCTGGTGCTGGAAAACAGGAATGCTCAGGGTGACTGAACCCCTTCCTCCAGCAGTTACACTGTCCAGGGAAGGAACAGAACAGTACCATCCGAAGCAGAGATCCGTTCTTTAACCTGGGTCAACATTTATTCTGTCACTTCAGAGCTATACCCATTTGCAAAAACAGCTGGAATATTTCTGTTCTCTGTATGTGCTGTGAACAGCTGTGTCCCTAGCAGGGAACCTAATTGAGGAGGAAATTAATTTCATTTTAAGGACCCATGTTTGTTGCAAGTAGAGGGGCTAGGCCTCCGAGCAGCCATTTTCTTTAAAACCCAGGGAAAAATAGCCCAGCTTGTCAGCTTTACTTCTGTGCCTCTTAGTGCTGCTCTGATCCACCTCCAACAGCAAGAGCTGGTTAATTTTGGATCACTGGTGCCGTGACACTATGCTATCCAATCCTGGAGGCTGTAGAAACACAGCTAAATGAACTAAGTCATCCAGCCTCACACCCAGCATGACAGTTTCTGAACAGATGGCCTCATCCTTCCTGTTTACCAACATGCGAGGCTCTGAGAAAGAGAATCCAATCTAATTTACAGGAAACACCACACTTCAGGAAACGGGAAAGAACAGGTGGTGTGTATACCCCTGCCCCGCTTGTTCAGGCAGAAAGTGAGAGAAACTGCAGAAACAGAGCTTCCCAGTGGCTCAATGGAATCCGATCACGAAGTGACCATCATATACTGAGTTTATTTGTGCTCTAAAGGATTTAAATACCAACATACACCTTCCCACCGAGTGACTTCATGGGTCATGCCCGACATAGAACTTGGATAGGAAATCCTTTGGCCTAGGCACTTCTGTTTCATGGAAGAACCGCATAACATGTGTCCGCTGCTTCCACACTTGAATCGTTTCCTCCAGTTCCATCTTTCCCTGCACACGTGAGGGGAGAGGTCGTCAGTCAACGTGGCTGAGGGAAAGGAATACAACACTGCAGGCCAGGATGCTATGCTTCACTTTGGCACTGACTCAAGTGACCTTGGGTAAGGAAAACCCTCTGTCTAGACCACAGTTTCTGCATCTGGAAAAGGAGGTGGTTGGAATAACGGATCTCCGAGGCCTTTCAAATAGTCTAACTCTGGCTAACTGGTCTAAGAGGAGAGACTTCTAGGTCCACAGGCCCTTGCCCCATGATGCCTAACCTGATTGGCTTAACTTGTATTTCTGCTTAACATTTCTTGCAGGTTATTGACTGATCCAAAGCTCCCACTGATGTTAATGTGACTGACTAGGGAGACAGAATCAGGACCAGGATTTGACCCCATTTCCACAGGACTCGGCCAGCTGGCCCGCCCTTCCAGCTGTAAGCTGGCCACCAGGGGAAGTACTAACTTCTAGGGATGAGCTTCAAGAAGAGTTCCAACTTTCCTCTCTTTTTTTAGTTATAAAATGCAAGCCCCAATCTTACAATCTATTTAACCAGGTGACAACCTCCAAGTTCAACTGTTCCTTTGAAACACTAAGCAACAATTGCCAACCCAGTAGTTGCTTTTTAAACTTGGAGACAAAGATGTTCATCTGGGAAGCCTGAGAAGCTCTGGACAAGCTGGCTGC
>NW_017731922.1:103763-112878 GCF_001890085.2 Hipposideros armiger
GCCACTCGGCCGGCCCAGCTTTGGTAGTTCTTAATCATTATTATTTACTATTATAATTTGCCACCTACACCTTGGGACATTTTACTCTGAATGTTTGAAAGAGCTATACCTTTTTGCTTAATCCTATCCCAATCCCCTTTTCCTATTCTGATTCTCTTGGGACCTACCTTTATAGCTCTGAGGGCATTGCTTCGGGCTCCGAGGTTTTGGGAGAAAGTTCAGAGCATTTTCCAAGCTCCTGGTGCTAGCCCAGCCCATCCTGAGTTTGACCTCCATCTGTGACGAGCAGGCCACCCCCTGGCTGAGCCCTGCTGGTGGAGTTCCTTGCCATTTCCTAGCTGCCGCTGGCCCATTGCGATTCCTGCAAGCCCCGGGGTAAAGGAGCACTGGGACCGCGGGCCTATGTGATGCATTGACTTTTCTTTTTTAGACTGAAAATGGTGTTTGGTCTGTGCTGTCAGAGAGAGAGGTAAATAAAGTTTAGGTGGGCCCTGTTACCATGTCCCGAATGACCAGGAAGGGGAATCCCGACTTGGGCCAAGGAGGAAGGGAAAATAGGGTTCTCTGGTACTCAGGGTTGGGATGGAGGGCCTCGTCCTGGCAGGTGGAACATGGCTGTGTGTGTGTGTGAGTGTGTGTGTGTGTAGTCAGGGAGCCACTATCCTGGCAGTGCCAACATGCTCTGCTTGTCCCATGGAAGATGGGTCATGGGATATGATTTCTAATCTGGTTGTGGGAGCTGTCAGTCCAGAGCAAGGAGGGCTTTGGAGGGCTGTAGGGAGAAGAGCTAATCCAGTGCCAAATGAGCACCCCTGAATGTCCAGCCAAGGCCAGGTCCTGCCTTCTGGCTGGAGAGGCAAGATGGACCCATGTGTACAAGTAAGGAAAGAAAGGAGAAGGGAGGTCTCAGGAGTCCTTGTGTGCTCCAGGCTCCAAGTCTGGCTTTCGAAGTAGCCAGAGGCACAGTCATGCCAGCCAGTCAGCAGGGAGCCCAGGCTGAGCCCTGTCATAGCTGATGGGTTTATTCATAGTGTGGGTTGGACACGCCCTGAGAAGTAGGTCCTTGGATTGGGGAGGAAAGTCAGTACCCACTGGAGAGGGCACGAGAGACCCCAGCCTCACACTTGGCTCTGCCTTCCTTCCAGGCTCTACACATGCCTGTAGGTAGTGCACATCTTTATTCTTGCAGGTAAGGGCCTGGGTGCTGGGGTGAGTTGGGGATGACAGCAGGACCTGGGACACTGGTTCTCCCCTCAGAGCTACTGCAGTCTGCAGCTGCCCACCAGGGCTCCCAGAGCCCCCCCCCCCCCCCNCCCCCCCCAATAAACCAACTCTTTCGAATCGCGGCATAGATATGAAAGCGCTTTACTGGCTTTTGCTTCTCTGCGCTTCTCCACAGCCCGGGAGGTAGGCTAATCTCAGCTCCATTTTAGACAAAGACATGTTCATCCCAAACTCTGGGTCTCTGTGAAAAACAGCCCAGAATTTTGGAGCTGGGAGGAGCCTTAGATCGTCCATTCTGGATATCTCTTTCCTGGCATTTTTCTTCTGAGATTATCTCTGACCATGAAGGGAAAAGAACAACATCACAGGCGATGCCCTAGATAGTTACCTAGTCTTAAATCTCATAGATCAGATAGGTGCTGTTAGCATCCCCATTTTACAGGTGAGGAAACGGAGGTGGTGTGGAGTCCAGGTCACCGGCCCTGTTAGGTTCTACCCCCTCTGACTCCTGCCTGGAGTTCACGGTCTCTTCTGAAAGCGCAGTTGACACCTGGTGAGTGGTGGGGAAGGGAGCAGGGGCCAGGGCTGAGCTGAGCGCCGGTCCCGGGAGCCTGCACGGGCGATGGCTCTGCATCTAGTCCAGTCTTGCCCATTTTAAAGGGTTAAACATTTGGATTTTATTTTCCCTTTATTTTAAAATGTATTTGTACATTTAATTGAGTTATACCAAAAAAGCATGTAACATATCTACATGATAAAGCATGATAATAAAATGGCAGCCTTTGAATCCCAGTACCCAACTTAAGAAATGGTAATACAGTTAAGGTTTGTATAAAGCTACTATGTGCCTGGTAACCACTGTTTTAAGTACTCCGGGCACATTAACTTGTTTAAGCCTCACAACACACCTGTGAGATAAGTGCTGTTTTACCCATTTTACAAATGAGAAAACTGAGGCACAGACTGTTACTTGACAACATTGGGTTGAAACCCAGGTGGCTGACTTCAGAGTCTGAGCTCTACCGCTCACAGCACTTATATCAACTTGTGTAATTCTAACCTGGTCCATACTCCTGCCTCCTCCAGGAGTAACCACTACCATGAATTTAGTGTTTAATATTCTTTTTCATAAAAAAAAAGGCCTCTAAAACAACCCACAAACTGGGAGAAAATATTTGCAAATCATATATTCCATAAGGGACCTGTATCTAGAGTATATAAAAGGTTCTTACAACACAATATTTAAAAAGAAAAAAAAGCTAAATTAAAAATGAGCAAAGGTGACACCAAGTGCTGATGAGCATGTGAAGTAGCAGGCCCTCTCATTCATCGCTGGTGAGAATACAAAATCATACAGCCACTTTGGAAGACAGTTAAGCAGTTTCTTACAAAACTAAACATACTCTTACCATATGAGCCAGCAATCACACTCCTTGGTATTACCCAAATAAATTGAAAACTTGTGTCCACAGAAAATCTGCACATGGATGTTTATATTCATAATTGCCAGAACTTGGAAGCAACCAAGAAGTCCTTTAGGAGGTGAATGAATAAATAAACTGCGGTACATGCAGACTATGAGATATTCTTTGGCGTCAGAAAGAAATGAGCTATCAAGCCATTAAAAGACATGAAGGAAACTTAACTGGATATAACCATGTGAAAGAAGCCCATCTGAAAAGGCTGCATACTGTGTTATTCCAGCTATATGATGCACTGGAAAAAGGCAAAACTATGGAGACAGTGAAAAGATCAGTGGTTGGCAGAGTCTGGGAGGTGGAAGGCATGAATAGGTTCAATACAGAGGGTTTTTAGGGCAGTGAAACCATTCTGTGTGGCACCATAACGCTGATACATGTCAGTATACGTTTGTCCAAACCCACAGAGTGAACCTTAATGTAAACCATGGACTTTGGTTGACAGTGATGTATCAGTGTAGGTTCATCGATGATAACAAATGTACCACTGTGGTGGGGGCTGTTGACAGCGGGGGAGGCTGTGAATGCATGTGTGTGTGTGTGGGCGGGGGGCGGGGAGGAGGGCAAAGGGCATGTGGGAACTCTGTACTTTTCACTCAGTTTTGCTGTGAACCTAAAACTGCTCTAAAAAATAAAATATTTTTTTAAATTGGAAAAGGATTTGAATAGCTATTCCTCCAAAGAAGATATGACAGATGACCAATAAGTACATGAAAAAACATTCATTATCATTGATCATTAGGTACATGCAAATCAAAACCATGAGATACTATTTCTCACCCATTAGAATGCCTAGAATAAAAAAGACAGACAACAGTTAGTGTTGGTGAAGATGTGGAGAAGTAGGAACCCTCATACACTGCTGGAGGGAATAGAAAATGGTACAGCCACTTTGGAAAACAGTCTGGCAGTTTCTTAAAAAGTTAAACATAGACTTATTATATGATCCAGCAATTCCAACCCTAGGTATCTACTCAGGAGGAATGAAAACATTTGTCCACGCAAAGACTTGTACGTATGTGAATGTTCATAGCAGCATTATTTACAATAGCCAAAAATAGAAACAACCCAAAAGTCCATCACCTGGATGGACAAGAAAAAAACAAGTGGGTAAACAAAATGTGGTCTGTTCATACAATGGAATACTCTTCAGCCATGATGAACCTTGAAAACATTATGCTAAGTGAAAGAAGCGAAACACAAAACACATATTGGATAATTCCACTTACGTGAAAGGTTCAGAAAAGGCAAATCTATATAAGCAGATAGTAGATGAGTGGTTGTAGGGGCTGAGAATGGAAATGAGTGGATGTAGCGTGACATTTCTGTTCAGGCTGATGGAAATACTCTAAAATTAGTTTGTGGCGATAGTGTACAAATTTGTAAATAAACGGAAATTATTTCAATTGTAATAAAGGTAATTTTTTACAAGGGTAAATTTTGTGGTATGTAAGTTAAATCTCCAAACTGTTGCAAAAATAGTCTCTAATGATTTTGCAAATGTCTCAAGTCCAGTGTATTTCAATGATAGCTTCTTGTTCTCATCACCTTAAAAAAAGAAAAAAAACCCCTACTTATTAAAAACAACAATTCTGGAAAATTTGGAAAGGGCAGCATGATACAGAAAGTAAATATCCTCTATGGAATTAGAGTCAATGTGGTATTGACTCAAAGTGCAAAAAATTTAGAGTCAGTCCTTGTCACTGCCAGTTACAAGCTGTGTGTCAAGTTACCTTTAACACGAGTCTTCATTTCTCTAGTATAAAGTGTCCAGGATGCAACTGCTGGGTCATATGTTTGTTGCATATTTAAGTGTTTAAGAAACTGGCATTTTGTTTTCAGGGCAACTCTTACCATTTTACATTCCCATTAGCAATGTATGGGTGAGATCCAGTTTCTCCACATCCCCGTCTGCATTTGGTACAGCAACTTTTTTATTTTAGCCATTCTGCTGCTATGTAGGAATATCTCGTTGTTTTCATTCGCATTTCCCTACTGGCTAGTGATGTTAGCCAGCCTTTCACATGCTTATTTCCTGTCTTACATTCTCTCTAGTGAAATGTCTTTTGCCCATTTTCCAATTAGGTTATTTGTTTAGCTGTTGAGTGTTGAGAGTTTTTTTATATATTCTATATACTAGTCTTTTGTCAGATATGTGGTTTGCAAATATTTTTCTCCCACTCTGTAGCTTGTCTTTTAAATCTTTTCAGCAGGGTCTTTCACAGAGCAAAAGTGTTTAATTTTGATGAAAGCCAATTTATCATTTTTTTCCTTTTATAGATTGTGCTATTGCTGTCAAATTTAAGAACCCTAGCCCTGAGTCCAGAAGATTTTCTATGATTTTTTTTAAAAAGTGCCTGATCCATTTTGAGTTAATTTTTTTTTTTAGCTGAGCCATCCTGCCACCTGTTGGCAGCTCAGTGGCTGCTCAGCTTGGGCTGGGAATCGAACCGCTATCGCTCAGAGCTCAAACTCTTGAGTGAGCTCTTAACCAACTGAGCCACTCGCCCGGCCCCTTGAGTTAATTTTTGTATAAGGTGTTAGATTTAGGTCAAGGTTCATCCCCCCCCCCCAAGAAGGTCCAATTACTCCTGAACCATTTGTTGAAAAGCCAGCTTTCCTCTATGAATTGCTTTTGCACCTTTGTCTAAAATCATTTGACAATATATGGGTCTGTATCTGGACTCTATTCTGTTCCATTTATCTTGACAGTCAGCAGTCTCATAATGTCTTGATTACTGCCCAGTTTTGCTTTTTTAGAAATTTTGTGACTACTCTAGGTTCTTGGTATTTGCATATGAACTTTAGAAACACCACATTGATTTCAACAACAAAAAATTTGCTAGGATTTTTATTGCTGGATCTTTAGATCACTCTGAGGGTGGAATTAACATCTTAACAATGTTGAACCTTCTGATCCATGATCATGGTATATCTCTTCATTTATTTAGGTCTTTAATTTCTCTCGGCAGTGTTTTGTAGTGTTTAGTGTACAGGTATTGCACACATCTTTGGTCAGATTTTTCCTGAAGTATTTCATATTTTTGAAGCTATGACAAATGGTATTTTTAAAAATTTCAATTCCCAATTGTTCATTGCTATTATATAGAAGTAGAATTGATTTTTATTTTCAGAGCAGTTGTAGGATCCCAGCAAATATAATAGATTTTTGTATATTGACCTTATATCCTCCTACCTTGCTAAACTCTAGTAGCTGTTTGGATGATTCCATAGGATTTTATACACAATTATATTGTCTGCAAATAAAGACAATTTTACTTCTTCCTTTCTAATCTCATTGCCTTTTACTTCACTATTTAAAACTTCCAGTACAATCACTTCTATAGAAGTGATGAGGGCAGACATCCTTGTCTTATTCCTGAATTTCAGGGTAAAGCATTCAGTATTTTACTGTTGAGTGTATCATTAGCCCTAGGTTTTTCTTTATTTTTTAAGATTTTTTTTTTCAATTGGGGAATTGGGGGAGGGGAACAGTGTTGGGGAATTGGGGAAGGGGAACAGCCAAGTTGTTGTCCTTCAATCTTAATTGTGGAGGGTGCAGTGCAGCTAGCTCAGATCCAAGTCCAGTCGCCATCCGGCTGCCCGTTGGCAGCTCGCGGTGGCTCAACTCAAGGGGCCATGTTCAATCTTAATTGTGGGGGGGTATAGCCCCTCATCCTATGCAGGAATCGAACCTACAACCTTGTTGTTAGGAGCATGGGCTCTCAACATCTGAGCCATCCTGCCGCCTGTTGGCAGCTCAGTGGCAGCTCGGGTGTAGCTCACTGGCCCATGTGGGAATTGAACCGGCAAACCTGTTGCTCAGAGCTCGTGTTTGTTTTTGTTTTTGTTTTTTTTGGGGGGGAGTTGGGAGGGATGGGAACAGTGCTGGGGAATTGGGGGGAGGGGAACAGACAAGTTGCTGTCCTTTTGTTCTTCAGTCTAGTTGTGGAGGACGTTGCTTCACTGGCCCAAGTTGGCACCATCATTGCGCTCTTCCCGGGTGAGGCAGATCAGTCGCCGGCTTCTGGACAGCCGCTCACGCTGGCTGCTGGCCACACATGGTAGGCCATGGCAACCCACTGTAGCAGGGGCTGCAGCCTAGCTCCAGGTCAAGCTGTTGTTCACCATCTTAGCTGTAGAGGGCAGTGTCACTGGCGCTCATATGTGGGATCCGAACCGGGGTCCTCTCGCGTCCCAAGCCAGGTCTTAACTATCGCGCCACTTGGCCGGCCCCAGAGATTGTGTTCTTAACCAACTGAGCCACTTAGCCGGCCCTCTAACTTTCTTTTTGACTTTTAATTTTCCCCATATGTTATTTAAAGGTATGTTGTTTAGTTTTTAAATATTTGGAGATGTTTCAGGGACCTTTCCACTGATTTCTAATTTAATTCCACTGTGGTCAAAGAACATACTTGAAACGACTTTAATCTTTTCAGATTTACTGAGACTTGTTTTATGGTTGAGAATGTGGCATATCTTGGTTAACATTTCATATGTATGTGAAACGCAGGCATTTCTCAGTTTTAACCATCCATAGTTTTGTAATTATTATTTACTTACATTTATAGTCATTTGGAGAGGGTAGAAGTTATTGTCTTGAATCAGAAGACGTCTGTTTGAGGTCTTCAGGCTCCTCAAGGGCAGGCTCTGTGCACTGCGCCCCTTTCTAGCCCCTCGACATTGTTCCTGGCCCAGAATGGAAGCTCCGCAAGACACTGGCTAGAGGAACGGATGACACTTAGAGATTGTCAGGCTGTGTTCTTGTTTTTGACTCAGAAAATATGCTTATTGTGTCATGTGACAAGACTGAGTCTTACACACCTTTGTGTCCCTACAGAACTTTGTACAGAGCTTGGCACATTGTCCGTGCTGGGGCAATGTTGATGGCATTAAATGGAACTGAAGAGACACCTACAAAGACGCTGCCTCTGAATGTCGGGGACTTAAAGCCATCCCGAGGCAACTGACATACTGCTCTGGGCAAGGTTGGAGAGGCTGCCCTGTCATAAAGCCCCTAAGACATGATGTCACACACGGAGACCACTTTCCTTGTAAAAGGGAGGGGCTGTGCACTGGACTCCCAGGCTTAACTGGCTCCGGTGCCCTTCTCAGGCTCAGCCCCGGAGCCTGAGGGAAGGTGAAGAGGCTGCCCGGACACTGATATGGTGAAAGGATACTCGGCAAATGGCTAATGTCGTTGAGGTTGGCATATTTGGTAAGCAGGCTTGAAAGGCTGCCCTCAGTGAACCACCTCAGTGGGGGAAACTGTCTCTGTGACTCGGCCTGCCTTTCCTGCTTCCCTTCCTACTTGGCATCCCCCTTCTCCTCCTCCTCTCCCTCAGGACTCCTTTCCTCTCCTGTCCTCCTCCAAGCCTCCTCTCAGACAAAGCTTGGTAGTTCACTCACACCAAGTTATAATGACTACCAAAGCTCCCTGCTGAAGACCCTGCTAGCAGCATTTCCAGAGAGGATGGTCGGGGGAGGACGCACTGTAGTGCCCTGCAGAGAGATGAGTGAGCTAAGGCCTGAAAAGGGCCCACTGGAGTTGGTGACCAGGAGCATATTGGTGACCTTGGTGAGAGAGGACTTGTGGGGACAGAAGCATATTGAGGGGGTTGTGGAGTGAGGGAGAGGTAGAGAGGAGTGAAGCTATCCACTGTGGACAGCTCTCTCAAGGAGACCCATGTGAAGGGTAGGATGGTAGCTGGAGCGGGATATGGATTCAAGAGAGAAGACCTTTTTATAATGGAAGAGGTGAATGTTGTGTTTAAATGCTAATCGGAAGGAGCCGGAAGAGAAGGCACAGCAGAATATACAAGTGAGAGAGGAAGGAGACCCCCAAAGGCCCAGGTTGTGAGAAGACCAGGTGGAATGCAGTACAGGAGGGGGGCCAGTCTCACAGAAGGGAGGGCAGCCTCCTGCCCAAAGAGGAAAGGCCTGAGAGAAACAGACAATATAGGTGGTTTGGTGGCAGAAAGTCAAGGGAACCGCCATTGGATGATTCCTGTGTTCTCTGCTGAAAGCAAAGCAGGCATTGGTGGGGTTAGAGGTTTAAAGAGAGATTCTGAAATTGTCCCTGTGGAGAATGGGGAGCTGACTTGGGAAACGTGGCTCGCTGCGCCACACTGAGAGTCCAGCTCACACTGGAGACCTGGACTTTACAACGATGTCAATTTACAGGAGCTCTGACCTGATGGTGGGATTCCAGATGGAGAGGATATCTTGAGGAGGCTAGGGAACCTCCCCCGGTACTCCCAAAATTATTCCCCAAATGCTGCATAACCTGGAAAATACGTTAAAGCTTTGGTAGTTCTTTTTTTTTTTTTTAAGATTTTTTATTGGGGAATTGGGGGGATGGGAACAGTGCTGGGGAATTGGGGGAAGGGGAACAGACAAGTTGCTGTCATTTT
>NW_017731922.1:122575-132345 GCF_001890085.2 Hipposideros armiger
GGAGGAGGTGACAGGGACCCCAGGCTGGGAGGTAAGGAAGCCTGGTGCCTCACCTAGAACATCCCCGGGTGCATGGCCCCCAGAGCACAGCAGGGTGGGGAGGCCGTGGGGAAGGAGGGTGGGCGGCTGGGGGATGACTGGGCCAGACGGCCATCCCAGTGCAGCAACAGCCCTGTGGGGGCTGAGAGGAGCAGACACAGTGTGAGCAGAGTGGGTCTGAAGCCTAGCCTCCCGACTTCCTGTGAAGTGAGGCCTCCGTTTCCCCATCTGCACAGTGTGGAACCTGTCTCATCCCCACTGTGCCTCTTCTTCCTTTCCAGGGAAATAAAAAGGCCCGAAAGGAGATTGCTGTGTGCACTTCTGGTAAGAGCGGACAGCAGCCTGCTGTAGCAGGACTGCCTCCCTCCCTAATCTCCATGACCCTCTCAGACCCTCCTGCCCCGGGGAGGGGAGAAGTCCAGGTAGCCAGATGCCTGACCTTCTGGAATGAGCCGCCCCGCCTCCTGTTTCCTTCCCCTTGGGCTCCAGGAACACCTTGTTAAATGCAGACCTGCTCCTGTAGCATCAGTGGGTAACCTGGCCCTGGGGAAAGGTTCCTTCCAGCAAAGGGCCCACAGGGCACGCCTGCTTGTGCTTTGTAGAGGCCTCCCAGCTGGAGAACGAGGAGGGAAGGCCCAGGGACTGGGTCCCGCAGCTCCTGAGGAAGCTCTGGCTGGGATGGCACCCAGACTCTGACATCCCCAGGACTCCGAACTACGAATGACAAACTGTCCAATAAATGCACAAGTTGCTGCCTCTGCGGCCACACTGCATCCTTTCCGGGCCTCACATTCTCACAGACCCAGTGTGGCCCCATCCGCACTCCCTGTCCCAACACCTCCTGCCACCAAGCCGACACAACAGTAGGTACTCTGGAGAGGCCGAAGGGGCCCTGGAGGCCCTCCAACTCCATGCCAAGGGACAGACCACGTTCCCTGAATGCTGAGAGCTGGGGAGCTCCCTGTCTTGAAGGCATTTAGAAGGCACTAGTGGAAGCCCTGTCAGAAATGCTGTTGGGTGGGGTCCTCTGACAAAAGGGGCTTCTTCCCTGAGCATCTGGGGTCCCCAACTGTTACCTAAATGCACCAGGGGGTCTTCCCAAGACTCAGGTAATTAGAAACCCTTGGGTGCTGCCCATGTGCTTAGTCCAGAACCAGTCAATGTGGGGTGGGCACAGGTGGAGGACGGCAGGCTAATAAGGTCACAGCCCCAGACTCAGAGCAGGAAGACAGGACCCAGCTGCCACCTAGTGCAACCTTCTCATTGGCTGAAGGGAAACCAGAAGCCCAGGGTCACACAACGTCGTGGCATTGCAAGGACTAGCGCCAGGGTGTCCTCCTCCTCCTGTGGCCACCCCACTGTCACACGGGTCCCAGCCTCCCTGCGTTCCCCACCTTGTGAGGTGCCCTAGATGAAGTAGGGGAGCAGACTTGATGGTGCGGCTGAGCTGCTGGCCTGTGGTACAGGTGTCGGGCCTGAGATGTGGGCATCCAGGCTGAGTGAGGCCCTTTCCATCTCCACCAGGGCCTGACTGACAGCTCTTAGCAGCCTAATCTAGCTCCACCTAGCAGGAGCCAGGACCTATGTGTAGATTTTGTCACCAACCCAAGTAGCTAGTACTGGGTCTCCATGGGTGACTAGGGGGTAAGCTGTCACTTTCTGAGGCTGAGTATACCCATCTCTCAAGTGGGGTCAAATGCCAGGTAAGGATGGCTAAGGCAGGGGCAGGTAGCGGCTGGCCCTGGGGAGGCTCTATCACTGCCAGGGGGGACTCAGAAGCAAGGCTGGAGCCACCAGACTGGTTTATTGTATATCAGGGCCCCAGCTGAGAGTGGGCTGGGGGCTTGGTGTCCCCCTCTAGCGGGGCACAGCACAGAGCTGGTAGGGGGACGGAGTCACCAGGAAGGCAAAGACGCCATGGTCGCTGGGGCGGGGCTGCCCAGCAGGCACCGAGAAGCTGAAACGCTGCAGGAGGCAGGTGAAGAAGAGGAACAGCTCCATGCGGGCCAGGGGCTCCCCAAGGCACGAGCGGCGGCCTGTGAGTGGGTATGGGGGGCTCAGTGAGCCTGGGGCCTGGGCTCCACCCCTTGAGACCTCCGCCCCCAAGAGGGTGCAGTGACCCAGGCATCCCACAGGCACCTGCTGAGAAGGGCATGAAGGCTGAATTCTTGACAAAGTGGCCCTGAGCATCCAGGAAATGCTCCGGGTGGAAGCGGAAGGGCTTCTTCCAGACCTTCTCGTCCTTCAGCACCGAGGACAGGTTGAGCATAAGTGTCGTCCCCTGGCAGGAGATGCCTGATATGGGTGGGGTCTGGATTGGGGGATGCTGAGACCCCAGCCACCAAGCACACATGGGCACACTCACTGCCTGGTACACACCTGTCCCGGCCCCATCCTCTCCCCATGGTGGCCAAGTGCATGCACGGGCTCCTCCAACACCCTGTGGCACATCTTAGTTTGTCCTTTCCACCCGACTGGGGGCTCTGAATGGACAGGGCCGGCCCTGCCTCTGTTCCATCCCTCCACCCTCTCAGGCTGGTACAGCCAGTGCCTATGGAAATGAGGACTGGGTGGCTTGGATTCCAGTTCTGGCCCCACCTGGCAATGGCCATGTTGGGGCTACCAGATGGCAGGTGGTATTGGGCTGGGGTGAGGAGGGCCACAGGCCTACCTTGGGGATGAGGAAGCCCTGCACTTCGATGTCACGGGATGTCATGTGGGGCAAACCCAGTGGGATGATGTCCCCAAAGCGCTGCACCTCGTGGACCACGGCCATGGTGAAGGGCATGCGGGCCTGGTCGGCCATCTCTGGTCGCCGTACCTGCCCTATTACCTCATCGATCTCTTGCTGGACACGGCCTGGACAGACAAGCATCCCCGGAGTGGTCAGACCCAAGGGCTGGGCTCCGACCTCCTCCTGACTCCTGTTTCGGGCAGTGCCACGTGAAGGAGGAGGTCGCTGGGACCTCAGAGCCGGGGCCCAGCCTCTGCTCAGAACTCATGGTAGCCAAACCAAGCTCAGGGACCCCAGGAGGCCCCTTCCTCCCTCAGCCATCCCACCCGGCCCCCAGGCTGGGCTCACGCTGCACATCTGGGTGCAGGATCATGAGCAGGAGGGCCCAGGCCAGCGTGGTCGACGTGGTCACCATCCCGGCAGTGAACAGGTCAGCCACCACCAGGCGCAGGTTTGCATCGTTGAAGCTGCTCTCGGTGCTCCCCTTAGCCTGGGCCATGCAGAGAGGGTGGGCTCAGGGCAGAGGGAGGAGGCCCCCAAATGGCCTCCCACTCTGCACCCAACAGCCTGGGTGCCTGACCACTGGGTGATACCCAGGCCTGCCCCCCTTGCCCAGGCTCATCTCATGGGGCCTTCGACCCACACACCCCAGCCAAGTCCCTGGCAGCTGCCCCTCACCTTCTCCACCTCATCCAGGAAGGCATCAGTCAGGTCTCGTGGTGGCTGCGCTGGGTCCCGGGTCATCTTGTGCTCGGTGACCAGCTCATCCAGAAGGGCCATGAAGGCCTTCTGCGCTGGGAGGATCTTAGTGGCCATCCCTGGGATGTGCATGAGCATCGGGACTGAGTTCAGCAACTGTGCAGGCCACAGATGGGGGACCCTGAGTCGTCCTTCCTGTGCTCAGGTGTTCCCCTTGACCAGACAGGTCCCAACCACCTCCTGGGTGTTGCCACCATTGACCTGGTTCCTCCCTAAGTGCGGGCCTGGCCCGGGCTGCCAGAAGGATAAACCTAAAATCTACACCTCATGGGTTCTGTGGCTTCCAGTGAGGGAGGTGCAGGTTCTTTAGCGCTGTCCTGGGCCGGCTGACCCTGACCCTCTTCTCCCATCTCTGTCTGCACTTTCTCCACCTCCAAGCCTTTCCGCTTGCAGTGGCCTCTCCTGGAATGCCCTTTCTCCGACGCCCCCCCCCCCCCCCNCCAGGCTGCCAGGTACCTGGCTCCCCAGGGCTGGCCGCACTGCTCAGAGCCCCCGCTGGCCTCCATTTTCCCATTCTTCCCTCGCACCTTCAGAGTGAAACTGAGATTTGAACCTGGTCTAACTTTAAAATCCATACTCCCCCTAACAAAAACAAAAGCCAAAAACCAACCAAAAACCCCACAGACCAACCAAAAAACCCACACAACCTTATAATGTCCTTTAGTAATGATTTTCAAATTTTTGTTTGCATATGTTTTGAAAAACCATATATCCCCCATATGGTTTTTGTTTGTTTGTTTGTTTTTGTTTTTTTAGCTGAGCCATCCTGCCACCTGTTGGCTCAGCGGCAGCGGCAGCTCAGCTCGGGCTGGGCATCGAACTGCTGTTGCTCAGAGCTCACACTCTTGAGCAAGCTCTTAACCAATTGAGCCACTCAGCTGGCCCTTCCCCTCACATGTTTTAAGTTAATATCTAATGTCTTTCATCACAAGTTTAAAAGGATATAACTTCTGGCATGTTGTAAATACACTTTAAAATAATGACATCACTCTTTTAAATGTTTTAACTAGTCTTTCTTCACCTCCCTGCAGGAGTGGTGTACTACTATTTTCAGGAGTCTGTGAAGAAAACAGCCCCTGACCATGAACTTGCTGGGGGGTCATCACAGGTAGGAGCCTCTGTCAGGGCCTAGAGGCTGGGACAGGCTCACTGTAGCCTGGATAGGGGTCACGTTCCTTAACCTCAAAAGGCCAGTTGTGTGCGCGTGTGTGTACACGTGTGTGTGTGTGTGTGAATGTGAGAGTTCTGGAGAAATTTCCTGCTTCTGGCAGAATTGAACACAGGTCCCATCCCTCGTGGGCTGGCTGCATGGTCACCTCAGCGCTCGGTGGCAGTGGCCTGGATAAACCCAAAGAAACAGGTGACCCCTAATGCATGTGAGTAGCCCTGTAATGTGGCTCAACACTCCATTGTGAATGGGTGGTGGTGAGCAGGACACCTGCCCGGGGTTGCACACCCTCCTTGATGTCCCTGGTCGGAGAACCCATGGCAGAAGCCGCTCTCCCAGCCCTCGGGCAGGAGAACCCTGTGGACCAGGTGCTGGATTAGGTGCTGCCCACCAGTTACGACGTCATTTAACCCTCACAGCAACCCGAGCTCCCTCTTTATAGATGATGAAACTTAGGCTTAGGGACAGTGACTAGACTCAGGCAGCCCAGGTGACAAGACAGAACAACATTCCTGGTCCCTAGAGGCCCCCTGCTCCCTGTCCAGAGCTATTGGGCAGAGGAGATCATTCCCGTGAGGACAAGGTTATCTGTGACCAGCATCACTGGGAAATGTGGGCCACACCCTTTGGCAATGCTGTTTGCAGGTGAGGTGCCCCTAAGGGGGCCTGTGTGCCGTGGAGATCACCGAGTCCACTTTCGCTTCCATTTTTCTTTTCCTTTTTAATTTAACCAGTCAAATTTCCATTTTTGGAAAGTTTTATTATCACCAAAGATATGCATGTAGATAGTTTGATGAGTCAAAATTTTAAGACTTGAAACAAAAAGCTAGCTACCTTTTGCCCCCTATCCCCCATGATTCCCAGAAGCCAGGGTGGGCATCTTTCCAGCTTCCAGCCTTCCCAGCTGTAGCCTCGGATTTTGCCGCCATGTTTGTAAATAGAAAGCATACCCTGCTTTGTCTTGATTTTTCAGATTTAAACATTATTAATGGATTCCTACATGGAAGATGAGGATTCAGCTCTCATAACTACACACTGCCTCCTCCAACACACACTTCACCTTTCTAGCCTTTCAGTATAGTTATATCCTAGTTTTGTCGCTGTAATTTTTTTTATCTGAGTAATGACACCTTTAACTGTTAAAATTTTTAAAGTATTATGTTTGCTTTTTTGCTGATTATTTTTAAAAAAGATTTTATTGGGGAATTGGGGGAGGGGAACAGCACTGAGGAATCAGGGGAAGGGGAACAGACAAGTTGCTGTCCTTTTGTTCTTCAGTCTAGTTGTGGAGGACGCCGCTTCACTGCCCCATGTTGGTATTATCATTACTCTCTTCCCAGGTGAGGCAGATAGGTCGCTGGCCACTGGATGGCTGCTCACGGCGGCTCTTGGCAGCTCACACTGGCTGCCAGCCGCTCACGCTGGCTGCCAGCCACACACGGTAGCCCATGGCAACCCACTGCAGCAGGGCTGCAGTCTACGCCATCCCCGGTGACTCATGGCAGCCCAGCTCCAGGTTCACCATCTTAGCTGTAGAGGGCAGTGTCACTGGCCCCCATGTGGGATCGGAACCGGGGTCTTACTGCTCAGAGCTGGCGTCCCAAGCCACCTCTTAACCAACGCGCCACTCGGCCAGCCCCTATTTTGCTGATTTTGATATCATTTTGGCTTTTATGTCCCTCTCCCCCACAGTGGGCTTGTCTTATTCATTTTCTAAAATGAAGGTATTTATATAGAGTAAAATTCATCCTTTTTTTTAAAAAAAAAAAAATTTTAGGGCTGGCCGAGTGGCTCAGTTGGTTAAGAGATCACTCAAGAGTGCGAGCTCAGAGAAACAGTAGTTTGATTCCTGGTCCGAGCTGAGTTGCAGCTGAGCTGCCAACAGGTGGCAGGATGGCTCAGCTAAAAAAACAAACAAACAAAACATTTTACTGGAGGAATTGGGGGAGGGGAACAGTGTTGGGGAAGGGGACCAGCTAAGTTGTTGTTCTTCAGTCTTCATTATGGAGGGTGCCAATCGCCATCTGGCTGCCCGTTGGCAGCTCGTGGCCTCTAAGCTCAAGGTGCTGTGTTCAATCTTAGTTGTGGGTGGGTGTAGCCACCATCCCATGCGGGAGTTGAACCAGCAGTCTTGTTGTTAAGAGCGCATGCTCTATCCACTGAGCCATCCGGGAGGCAGCTCAGCTGAAGCTGCCAAGTTCAGTCTTAGTTGCAGGTGGGCATAGCCCATCATCGAACGGGCAACCTTGTTGTTACACCAGCTGAGCCATCCTGCCACCTGTTGGCAGCTCAGTGATAACTCAGCTCAGGCGCAGCATCACTGGCCCATGTGGGAATCAAACCGGCGGCCCTGTTGCTTAGAGCTCATGCTCTTAAGCCAACTCTTAACCAACTGAGCCACTCGGCTGGCCCAAATTCATCCTTTCTAGTGTACAGTTCTGTGAATTTTGACAAACATACACAGTTGCACAACCGTCACTATAGTCCCGATACAGCGCAGTTCCATCACTTCAGAGAATCCCCCCATATTCACTTAGAGCCCTCTCTCAGCCCCTGGCATCCAATGAACAGTTTTCTGCCCCTGTAGTTTTGGCTTTGCAAGATTGTCATGTAGTGGAAACTTCCAGCATGCAGCCTTTTGAGTCTGGTGTCTTTCGCTTGCACAATGCATTTGAGATCTGGCCAGCTATATAACAGTAGTTTGTTCCTTCTTGTTGCTGAGAAGTTGTCCATGGTGTGGATGAACCCTAGTTTGTCCATTCACGTGAACGGACATTTAGGTAGTTTCTGGTTTTTGGCAGTTACAAATAAAAGCACTATAAATATTCATGTACAAGTTTTGTGTAAGCATAGATTTTCCTTTCACTTAGGCAAACACCTAGCAGTGGGATTGTTGGGTTATGTAGTAAGGGTATGTTTAGTTTTGTAAGAAACTCAACCGTTTCCAAATTGGCTGGTACCCATTCTGCGCTCTCACCTGCTTTGAATGAGAGGCTCCAGTTGTTCCACATCATCTCTAGCACGTGCGCCTTTTTTTTTTTTTTTAGCTGAGTCATCCTGTCACCTGTTGGCTACTCAAAGGCAGCTCAGCTCGGGCTGGGTATCGAACTGCTGTTGCTCAGAGCTCAAATTCTTGAGCGAGCTCTTAACCAACTGAGCCACTCGGCCGGCCCTTTTTTAGCCATTCTAATAGGTGTATATCATAATTTGTTTTAGACCAATATTGAGGGTTTGCATTTTAAAACTAGGTAAATAGTATTTCTAGCTGAGTCATGTAGTATACCATAATTATTCTTCTTTGTGCATAGTCTGTTTTGCTTTTTTTTAAATTTTAGTTTCTCTGTACCTATAATTAATTCAGCCAAGCTCTCAAATATAAGTCTCCTTGCAATACATTTAGACAAATTATGTGATTTATCAGTGTGGTCGTTTTCATGGAGACCTACCTCCCGGAGCCCTCCATCCTCCTGTTTCCATCTAGACGGGATGCCCTTGAGGCCTGCTGCTCAGCTGTCCTAGGCTCTCCCTTCACCATCGCATCCTGGGGAGCACCTCACTTCTTTCATGTGTGGGAGCCCATGTTTCTCTTTAATTTTGGTGGAGCACACCCCCTAGTTGCTTCCTGAGGGGTGGTCTTACGATATTACATGTCTGAAAAGGTCTTAATTCATACTTGACTAAGTTTGGCTAGGTATAGAATTCTAGAATAGAAATAATTTTCTCACAGGTTCTGAAGCTCCTCATTGTCTTCTGCCTTCAAGTGCTGACATTTAAAAGTCTGATGAAATTGAATTCCTAAAACAGACTTTTTCCCTTGTATCTCTGGAAGTTTGTAGGTTCCTCTCATGTCCTCAGTGTTTGAGAATTTATTGATGACATAATCTGGGGTGGGTCTCCTTCATCCATTGTCAGAGACACTTGGTGATTCCTTCTCTTCTGCAAACTTATGTCCCTCATCTTTGGGACAGTGTCTTGATAAAAAAGGAATGTATTTATTTAGTATCTCTCCCTGCAACCCCAGTTTGTTGCCTGTGTCCTCTTTCAGAAGGATCTACGATCTAGCTGTTGGTGCTCCTGATGTCTTCTTTGTTCTTTCTGGGAAATATTTTTTTCAATTTTAAATTCTACACTTTGATTGAATTTTTCATTCCGATTATTGTATCCTGTTTTTGTTTTTCAAGATTTAGAGGTTGATATTTGAACACTCCTATTTTAGAGCCTATTCTTGTTTCACGAATGCAAAGTTTTATCTTTCTAAAGACATCAGTTACCATTTGTTTGAAGTTTTCCTCAAATCGCGGGTAGTCTTTAGGTGTCTGAGGTGCAGGCATTAACAGTGGACCAGTGTGCAGCTGAGTCCTTAGATGTCACCTCAGCCTTCCTTTTCCCCTCCCCTCTCCTTGTCGTACAGCACCTCGGGGAGACCTTAAGGCCAGTGTGGGGGCCAATGGATAAGTGCTACCCTGTGACCACTCAGGTAGGTAAGAGCTGGGGACGCTGCTTCCCCTGGAGTGCGGTGGCTGTTGTGGGCACCTTTGGTAGACACAGCGAGAGGTTGGGGCCAGGCAGGGAAGGACTCCCAGTCACTCATAGCTGTTTTCCCCTCTATAGAGACGCAGAATCAAGAGTGGAAAGGAGAAAGCCTCTGAGGCAAGTGATGTCTCCCCTGGAAGGGCCCAGGGCTTGGAGCGCTCTCCTGTTAGCGCTCCATGAGACCCAGAGATGCCCCAGCTCATGGCAGCGAGTCCCAGGGATAGCGGCAGGGCCCCTTCCGGGAACTCACAATCCTACCACAGCTCGAGGAGAATGGAAGGACTTCCCTGGAAAGAACGAAGAACTATACACACCCCGAGTGTGGAGAACAGGGAGGGATGAGATGTTCTGAGGGCCGTTCGGCCCATCTCATGCCCACTTGCTTCTCCTAGCAGACCCCCAAGACGACAGGAGGACTGAGTGGTACTGCCCCCAAGGAGGAGACGGCCATCCTGTCCGAGGATGAGGGGGAAGTGAGTTCCCCAGGGGAGGAAGCAGTCAGCCCCACCCCTGCTGGGAAGGAAGAGGCGGTGGTGG
>NW_017731922.1:136540-155418 GCF_001890085.2 Hipposideros armiger
GGCCTGCCCTCAAGGAGCTCGCCCAGCAGGGCTCCTTGTCACCTCCCTCCCCCACCTGGTTCTTGAGTCCTGACTCCTCCTTCAGTGCATCCTCCATTAGGTCCAATAGCTTGAGGAGGAGCGGGTCCTTGTACTTGAAGCGGCGCCCATAGATTAGGGAGGCGATCACGTTGCTCACGGCTTTATTCAGGAGGGCGTTCGGGCTAAAGGGGCTTCCTGGGAGGGGACGGTGCAGATCAGGGGGTCGCCTCCATCTCCTTTTCCCACCCTCTCCATTCCAGTCTCCTGCCCCTCAGCAACTCACCGGCCTGGTCAGCAAAGGCGGCACAGAGGCAGGTGGCCTCTTCAGCCACCCACTGCTCCAGTGACTTCTTACCCAGGCCGAAGTTGCGCAGGGTGGACACGGAGAAGCGCCGCTGCTCGCGCCACTCTTTGCCGTAGCGCGCGAGGATCACCCCTGGGGGCGGAAAAGTGGGCGTGACTCGGGTGTGCCCTGGCCCCGCCCCTGCCCTCCCACGTTACTCGCGAGCTCTCCAGTCCTCTGCCATCCGAGACGGGTCCAGGCCCCGCCCCCCTGCTCGCAAGTCCCGCCCATTTCCGTATAAGTTCCGCCCCGCCCCTGCTCATACAGTCTCATCCTTTTCGGTCACACTAACTCGTCCTCCACCTCACCTAATCCTGCCCATTTTGACACCCCCTTCCAGCTGGGGCCAGGCCCTACTCTGTCCGCCCACACTGCTCGCCAGTTCACAGCCTGCTGAGGGCAGGTCTTGGCCCCACTTACTGCTCTGCCCTCCCTGCCCCTCACCTCCATTTGGGAACGGTCCTGCCCGCCCCCTGCCCCGCCCACACTGACTTCGTCCTCCTCATTCTCGCCCATCCTGACATCTCGTTCCTGCTCGCTATGGCACTGGCCCGCCCGCTCTCGGTAAGACTCCACCCACATTCTTCTTCCCCACCCTTGGCCCAAGCTCCCTCCTCCACCTGCGGCTCCTTCAAATTCGCTGACTCCTCCCTGCAACGCACGTGCACGACCCTGTCCCCGCCGGGCCGCGGTCGGCACCCCCCTCTGCTTGCCTTCCGAGTGCGGCCCCACACCCAGGTGCTTGTAGATGGGCATAGGTGGGCGGTCGGCGGTGTCCTCGCTGCGGTACACCAGCGCCTCGCGCACGGCCTCCAGCCCATTGATCACGACCAGGGGTGTCCAGGCCAGCTGCAGGCTGAACACGTCCCCGAAGCGGGACCGCAGCTGCAGGTGGAGGGTCGGGGGTGTTGGTTAAGCCCAGCCCCAGACTCATGGCCCTATCGATGAGGGACGCCTGGGCCATCAGCAGCTAATGGGTGCAAGTGCTTTATCTAGCCTTGTGACCCTCTGGGTGACATCATCTATGGTCTAGGACCTCACATTGGATCAGACCACTCAGCTATGACTTTGCAAAACTCACCAAAATTGTCAGTAGGCCAAGTGAGCATCCCATTTCACAGGTGAAGAAACTGAGGTTCACAGAGGTGAGTAGTGAGGCCCGAGGACCCACAGAGGCAAAAAATTTGAACCCAGTCACTCTACCTCTCTCAACCTCCCTTTCCTGATTTAAATGGAGCTCATGACCAGATTCCTTTCCCCCATTGTCAAGACCTTTCCTCCTGATATAAGCAGAAAGGACCGCAGCTCAGTTTCAGCGCTATGCAGCTGGATCCCAAACACGCTGCCAAGTCCCACCCCCTCTCCAGGCCTTTCCCCTCTCTGACCTTTGGAAAACCCCAACCGTTCTTCAGGCCAGGCACAAATGCACTGTCACACCTGCCTCTTCTTGGCTCTGCTCCTGGTCCAGCTTGTGACTTCGCCTCCCAACCGCTGTCTGCCGCCAGGTGGGGTCCCCATCCCACAACCTTCCTCACCTGGGTAACACTGCAAAGCAAGTCGTGGAAGTCCACCTGCAGCAGGTTGCCCAGCCCAGGCATGGGCATGGGGCCCGGTGGGTAGCGTGCGGCCCAGCGTGTGCGTCGGTGCATCAGGTCCACCAGGAGCAAGAAGATGGCTATGGCCACGGCCAGGGACCCCAGAGCATCCCAAGTCAGCAGGCCCATGGCTCCTCTGGGCACACTGGCACCTCTCACCACACCAGGCACCTAGGACCAGGCCAGGCAGGCGCCCTCATCACCCTGTGAGCTCGACCAGCTTGGGCCCTCTTTATAAAGGGAGTTGAGACTGGCCTTTGCCCTCTGCCCGGAGCCAATCAGTCAGGGTGCCTGTGCTGCCAGAGGGCACAGGAAGGGACCAGGGAAGGTAGGTGCAGGGGTGGCCACTGTCATTCCTGTCCCCTCCAGGTGCTTTCCTAGGGTAGGAGTGTGGAGACAAGAAGTCCGCCCCCCACCTGACTCCCCAGCTCTGTACAGGCTCGGAGGAAGAACCAGGGGTCTTTAGACTTGATCCTGCCGCCCACTCACATTGGCTCACATTCAGTGTGGTCACAGTCTTGTCCTTGGAACATGTCCCTGCCTTCCCATATGTCACCTGCCTCCTGAGTGGCTTTCACCCCCCAGGTTTGTTACTGGCCCTTGCCCGGCATTATAGGGAGGTCACAGTGATCAGAGGGATTACGGGGTAGCCGCGATGAGTTCTGGGTGTCCCCTCACTTCACACTAGTACACTCAACAAACTACTCACACATTCAGACATGACCCACGTGCTCACATACTGACACACATTCACATACACACACTTACACACCCACACAACACATGCACGCACACACGCACGTGCGCACCCAGCACCAAGTCTAGTTCTCAGTGGGCCCGACCCACAGCCGTGCCTCCAGGCTGCTGGCAGTGATGCTGAGGACCCTTACCTGGCTGGCTGCTGGCCCAGCGTCCTGGGTTTCGGCCTCGTTGTGGCCGTGGCAAGTTTGAATCTGGGGGTGGGGAGACAGCAGAGTTGTTTTCAGAGCTCCCTAGTCACCGTGACAAGCCCGTTGGATGGCCCGAGGACCCTTTCCTTTCCTTTTACAAATTGGTCCTTGACCCTCAGCTCTTGTGACCACCCAGGTGATGAATCTCCTTCATGTCTATGTCCACTTTCCTGACTCAGAGAAATGTGGGATGGGCACTTTTCCTTGTTGACTGAGCTGCCACTAAGCTCAAGGGACTAGGGTGGCTTAGCATAGGCTGTGACTGTCCCCAGAGGAGTGGGCCTGTTTCCTTCTCCTCATTAGCATTTGTCCTTAAACATCAGCTACTCAAACTCTTTCTTGGGGATGTTGTCATTTCCTGACACCCTCACAGGCCTGCTGAGGACCACAGGAACGGATTCTCGGGCCTCTCCCTCTACCCGGGCCAGGTCTCCCTGGCTCCAGCTCCACCCCTTCCGACTCTGACTCTCCGTTCCTTCAAGGAAAGATGCAAACCTCAGGATCACACCATGCCAGAGCGTGCCACTGCCGGGCTGGGATTGTGCTACCAGGCCCACAGCTTCTCGTCCCCTCCAAGTAAAGGGGTGACTACATAATGCCACAGCCTGCTGGCCTCAGCACCCTACTTCTTCAACAATAAAAGGGGTGCGATTTGAGTTTTTAAATCAGTGAGGCTGATGAGAAGTCTGAGGCTGAGGCCCAATCAAATGCGAAGGCACAGGAGCCCAGCGGATGGTGAAGGGGCATTTCCTGGGTAGGGTTGCCGGGGAGGGGGCCCTTCACCCATCCCAGGGGTATGTGAGGCAAGCTCTCATTCTGGAAACAGCTGGAGTAGTCCCGGGTCTTGGAGGTGCTCACCCTCCGCTGAAGCAGGGCCCCATATTCGCCCAGTTCTCTTCCTCATTCCCCAACAGGAAGAGGACATCCTCTGGGTATTGGCTTTCAGCGTCTGCAAATCGCACTTGGTGTGCAAATGCTCCCCCTCCCCTTCCCAAATTTCCACATCCCACTCTCCTGCCAGGCCCAGGCCCAGGCCCAGGCCCAGGCCCAGGCCCAGAGGGTGTGGCTTGCTGGGGACCAGGGCTTGGATTCTGTTCAGCCATGCTGGACGCCCCAGGTGCTGGGTGCTGGGTTGGGCACTCGCAGCACAGTGGGAGGATGAGGGGGGGGGTTGGTCCCTGCTCCCAGGTGCTCGTGAAGAATCAGAGAGCCAACATGCCAGGCCAGTGGTGCTGGGACTGCTTTGAGGGGACATTGCCCAGGCTGGAGCAGGACTTTCTGGGAAAACTTCATGGAGGACTTTGGCTGGCTTGGCACTCCCTGCAGGCCAAGGTGACCTGGCAGCAGGACCAAAGCATGACTACAAAGTCCTATGCAGGAGGGGTGAGGGGCAGTGGAAGAGAGGCAGCTTGAGACTGGGGCTATAAGTCTGGCTGAGGGGTGGGTTGTGGGGAACCGGGGTCCCTGGGCCTCCAGGAGGCAGGGAGACCAGTTTTGAGGTCACTCAACAGACCGGGAGGGAAAGACCACAGGCACCCGGGGACTTCACGGACCCAGCCTGTGGGTCTCTCTTGTGGCTTCAGTTGAATGTTCCTGAAAGCAACTTTCTACAGACGGTCAGAGAGCCAGGTGGTGTTAGCAGGGCAGGTAGGATGGTCCAAGTGTCACACAGTGGCCCTCAATAAATTGCCTTTATCTACCCTTTGTTTTGGATGTCATGCCCTCCCCAAGCAGTCACCCTAATGGGGGTATGAAGGGCAATGACAGACATCCCTGTCATTCAGGGACCATTTGTCCAGGGCCGGCAGCCATGAGGAAAACCTGCAGTCATGAGGCCTACGGCCTCTGTCATCATTGCACAACTGCAGCTTTCATTGATCAGGCTCACTTGCCAGGTACTGTTGTTCACTCGAAGTGTCCTTTCCACAGCCTTATACAGCAGGTGGCTTTATGGTCCCCAAGGCACGGAGTCTCGGGGGTCACCGCAGGAGGTCAAGGTCACAGAGCAGCATTAGGGGCCCATCTCAAAACTCGCTGAGCTACTACTGTTCAACACTGTTCCGGCATAAACTGTAAGGGCCAGCCCGTGACTGAGATTTATTATTTTAGAAACACTCAGCCCATTCTCCCTGGGCTTCTGCTCTGATGAAGCTGCTGGGGCAAGAGGTTTAAGCGCTCACACCTCCCTCCGCCGACCACGCATGTCACAGGTGGTCGGTCACCTGCACAGGGGTCCTCTACGACCTGAGATTGAGTTCAGGGTGACGTCAGCAAGATGGCGGAGCAGAAAGCGCCCGGCCCTGTGTCCCCCAGGCAGGAAGAGCCGGCCCTGTGGCTCCCAGGCAGGAAGAGCCGGCCCTGTGGCTCCCAACGCATTGCGGGGCAAACCCCTTGGTGAGAGCTCTAGAAAGCAGGTAGGGAGCCGCAGCAAGACCCAGCGAGTCCGCGGGGAAAGTTGGTGGCATTTTGCTTGCCTTGCCCCTCCCCCCGTGGCATGGCAGCTCCCGCGGCACAAACCTCCCGGTACCCGTTCCTTCTGCGGACAGAAAGGGTGGAGCCTGTGCCCAGCTTGTGGTAGCGCCGGGGCATGCCCTACTCACCTGACTCGAGGTGCTGACCGGCCCACAGCGAGTTGAGGTCCCCGCAGGGCGGCTGCCTGCACTTCTGCAGGCGGCCGCCCGAGGGCGCAGGCGGCCCCGCCCGGGAGCAACTGGGCGGGAGCGGGTAGCTGGGCTGGGCCCGCCTCCGGGCTGTTTTATGCGTACAGGGCTTCAGCTTGGCAAGATGAAAAATTCTGGAGGTCCGTTGCACAACAGTGTGACTACATTAGCTCTCCTGAGCTGTACACATACTGGTTAAGATGGTGAATTTTGTTTTTTAAACCACAATTTAAAAATTATTGTAAACAATACATCACCACAAATACACATATTTGAAACATCCAAAATTCAGAATACTGACATCAACTGCTGGCGATGACGGGGAGCAACAGGAACTCTCATGCGCTGCTGGTGGGAATGCAAAGCCCGGCAGCCACTTTGGAAGGCCGTTTGGCAGTTCCTTACAAAACACTCTTACCACAGGATCCGGCAATCCCATTCCTTGGTACTGAGCCAAAGGAGTGGAAACTTATGTCCACACAAAAACACAGGTGTTTATAGCGGCTTTATTCATAATTGGCAAAACTTGGAAGCAAGCAGATGTCCTTCAGTAGGTGATGGATAAACGGTGGTACATCCAGAAATGGACTATCATTCAGTGCTAAAAAGAAATGAGCTCTCAAGCCATGAAGACATGGAGGAACCGTAAACGCATGTTACCAAGTGAAGGAAGCCAGTCTGGAAGGCTACATACTGTGTGATTCCAACTATCTGACCTTCTAGAAAAGGCAAAATTATGGAGACCGTAAAAAGGTCAGTGGTTTTCACGGGTTGGAGGTGAGGGAGGGGTGAACAGGCAGAGCTCAGGGCATTTTTAAGGCAGTGACACTTTTCTGTATGACACGATAATGACGGATACATGCCATACATTTGTCTAAACCCACAGAATGTACAACACAAAGTGAACACTAATGGGAACGATGGAATTTGGGTGACAATGATGTGTCAGACTCACAAATGTACGTGGCGGGGGGACGCTGATAGTAGGGGTGGCTGTGTGCGGGGAGTCGGGGTGTATGGAACTTGCTGTACCTTCTGCTCAATACTGCTGTGAGTCGAGAGCTGCTCTAAAAAATTAAATCCATTAAAATAAATGCACACAACTCAAACGTGGTGGGACGCACCCGAGAAGCTGAAGCTTCCAGCAGAAGCCAGAAAGCTGGGTCTGGAGGGAGGTGTGGGGCATGGTGGTTCCCCAGTTAAGTCATTTTGGAAGCCAGTTTGAGGAAAGAACTAGGACAATCACAAGTGCCTCGCTCAAGCATCAGCAGCAAGTCAAAAGGGGACAGAATAAAAGGCAAAATGACAAAGAATCATTTGCTGTCAGGAAAATATTTTCCTCCAGATGCGTATCTTTCAGGTTTTGTGGTTTAGCCCTTGACACCTGAAATTTATCAATTTCATTTGAACTGTGTTACTGCCAGGCCAAGACCAGACAGGAAGCCAAGTAGCTCACAAAGCCGTCATTGCTATGCGGGTGCCATGCCCACAGGCACACCCACCCACACCTCCATCCTGGCGGAGCAAAATGAGAAATGGACCACACTGCTTGATGTAGCCATTAAAACGAAATTAATCTGCCATTTCTGCAGCCCCAAATTGATGAGCACACAAGAACTCATTTATAATTGCTTATTTCTACTTCACAACATTCCTTCCAGTATTTCTGTTCTCTCAAAAAGTCCATTAACATTGCATGATTTTTTAATAACCTTTAAAATTAATGCTGATTGGAAATACATTCTCATATCAACCTAAGTAAATCTGACCGTCCCCCAACACTGGCTGAGGTCCCCCAGGCCGATCAGCAGGGAAGAGACGCTTTTGGATTTTGTTTCTGCTGCAGAACCAAAGCCAGCTGGGGGGGGTGGGGTGGGGTTGGGGAGGGCTGGAATGGGAGGAGGAAGAGACGCATTTGCTTTATATTAAACAAAAAGGAAACAAGGTTAAAATGAAGTTTATTATTTTTTTGATTTTTTTGTTTGTTTTTTAAATAAAACTGTTTGTGAAACAGCTATTTTATCCCCACCGCAGAGTGACCCCTGAAAGATGCACTAACCCCTTCTTAAGGCCTTAACAAGAATTTTTTTTGTACTTTTTCTTCTTTTTTTAAAACTCAGATATTTAAAAATTATACAATTTACAAAACAAAACAAAACAAAACAATACAACATAAAGAATCATGTAGCATGGGGCTGCTCAACTGACAGGCCCCCTTTTCCTTTATAAAAACGAAAGCAAAAAAAAGAAAAAAGGGTTAATTGGGTGTTCCTGGTCAGCTTACCCCACACCGACACACTTGACAGTCCCTCCCCTGTGTCAATTCCTAAGCTTAGATTCCCTGTCCTGTCCATCCCGGGGGTCAGGGCACAGCTGCCTGGAATGTGCCCGGAGGCGGGCCACCTGACCCTGCCTGCCATGCACACTCAGTGGGGCACTCCGAGTTCTCACTGGCCACAGGGACCCAGGACACAGCTGTGACCTCAGGGCATCTGCCAATTCACCCCCCCACACACAAAAAGATAAAAACTTTTAAAATAATAAATAAATAGTGTTTCTGGAAATGAAAAAAATTTATTTTTGTGTTTAAACATCATTCTCCCACTCTTGAAAACATGGACCGTCCGTCCCCACTTCCCTCCCCCCAAAAGCTTCCCACTTTGAGACACATTAATGACAAAAGGATGGTTTTGGTGTGGTTTGTCTGCTTTCAGTCCTGGGTCTAGAGTTCTCTGAACTGGTGAGAGACAGGCTGCCGATCAAAGCCACACCCCCGTCCTTTATGAGATGAGTTTGTTCAGTTCAATTTCACATTTAAATTTCACTGTTATTGGAACAAATTTGGAGCTCTTTAACTAGATAATTTTAAAATAGAATCAAAAGGGATAGCGCACCTTTCATTTAAACAAAGTCTTTCCAGACTAAAAATAGATTTATATATATATATTTTATCCTTCCCTTTTAATTCCCCCCACCCTTTCCCAGCACCCCACCCCACCCCCCTCCCCCCACATTGTCACTATGGAGATTGTGTCCATGGAAACAGCCATTCCAACTTCTTGGGTCTTTCTTTCCCGTGGTGTCACCGGTTTGCATGTGATGTAAGAACTTAGGAAGGAAGTGCTGGCATGGGCAGGCACATCGGGGCAGGCGGGGTGGGGCGGGGCTGCGCACTAGGACGATTTCCATTCCCTCACGAGTGTTCACCACCTTCTCATCTCCACAGTCTCACCTGGAAAACAGAACAGACGCTGAGTGCTGGGCACCGCCACTGCTCCTGCAGCCAGTGGTGGCATCGCAGGGGGCGGTCCAGCGGCCACAGACCCCTGTACACAGGCTGCTGGCATGGGAGATATCCAAGACCAGACCAGTGGTGGGGCCACCGTGTGGCTCTGGGCCCAGGACACGGCTAAGGGCAGCAATGACCTGCAGCTGTGCTGTGACTGGGCTGCGTACCCCTCACACTCCAGATGTCCCTCCCCTGCACACGGAAAGAACCGAGACCTGGAGAGAACACCCTGACCTTCCCGGGGGGGCCAGCTCTCGGGGGTGACCCTCGTGTGGGATGCCCCTCCACCTGGGGCGTGCGGTGGGCTCAGCACGTGGTGGCACAGGGTGGTGGCACCCTGCTGACTGGCGGAAGAACCGGCTCTGACCGCCTCCTAGCTGCTTCCAGCTGAGGATCAGTTCTTTGCATTTAACAGCCCTCTCCAGTGAGCTCTGCGGGGAGACCAGGCCTCTTCTCTTCCAGCCCAGGCTCCAGGCTCAGCAAGCAGGTCCTGACCACTGGGATGGGGTAGGTGGGGTTGCACCGAGGGCCTCCTGGGAACTGAACACCTCCTGGGTCATTACGCATACAAAGGTCTCAGAGACAAAGCCCTTTCCAAAGAATTCAGTCCAGAGAAGTTACACCTGAAGCCGAGAGCAGCGGCAGCCCACTCACTCTCCGCGATCAGTGCTGGGGCACTGGGCGGGCGCAGGGGGCTCACCTCGCTGTCTCCTCCAACCCTCTGTGATGCCCTGCCCCAACAAAAAAAAACCTCAGGAAAAAGGCTGGGCGTTACCATCCCTTTTCAGTTCCCATAAAACTTACTAATATGCAAAATTTCCAGCCGGTCTGTATGCACAGGCTAGGCATGTCCTATGTAAAAGCACACAGACATATGCCTGCCTTTGCCAAAGGGCGATTCCTAACTGCTTGGCAGAAAACACAAGTAACTAGGAAGACACTTCGCAGAGACAGCAGGACAATATCCCCACGTAAAGCCTGGGACTCTAGCCGCCAGGCCCTGGGGACATGGGCCAGTGGGTGAGCCACCCTGTCATCCTGGGGATGTCCATGGTGACTGTGCCCCCCTCGTCCTGAAGGTGGTTCTGGGCTCTGGAGGTCACACCAGCCTTCATGGTCCAGGCCTCCATACCACACTCTGGCTTTCCTGAGGCTGAGGCGGCTCGCAAGGGGAGAAGCAGCCCTCTCTGATGCCACCCCAGGAACCAAAGGTCCTTTGTAAATGTGATGACAAGGGTGGAGTTAATGGGGATAATGGGGGACCTCAAACAATGAGCAGGGGGGTAAAATCTTACTGGGGATGCGGGACACTGGTGTGAAGGGGACATGCCCTCCCTGGGGGCTTGGCAGTCTTGGGCTTGCAGCCAACCCTGCCCCCGCCCCCGGGGTCTGCACGGCCGGCAGGCTCTCTGTTGGTGTCACCTCTGCCTTCCAGCCTTGCCCACAGGCCGTTTCCCCAGACTCTGATATTAAACTGGCCCAAATACAGGATACCCTGAATGTAACAGGACCCTCACTTCTCAGTGTTACTTCTGAAAAACTGTTCCTTTGGCAGGGAGAATAGGAAGAAAATTCTTTAAGCACCTACTATGTGCCAGGCACTATGCCTGGAGCTTTATAGATGTTATTTCACGATAACAGAGAGGCCTGATACTGTATCTTGGAGCTGAGAGAGGTGACACACGTGGCCCAAAGCCACGCAGCTGGTTGGTGGCGCGACTGGGTCTCCCATCCAGCAAAGCTCCTGACTGGGCCCCAGGGAACGAACTCAAGTACAAACGCCAGAGGGAGAAAGCCTGGCCTCGGGGAACCGAAGGAACCTTGCTGGGGACGCCCCCGGGCATTCGGAGGCGCAGTTAGGATCTGGGCTTGATTCTAAATATGACAAGAACCTCTGAGGTAGAGAAGGGACAGACAGGATGGGAGGGAGGTCTGCTAAGGGTCGTGTGGCGACGGAGGCAGGGTCTGAGCCAGCAGCCGTGTGGGGAGGTGGCCGCGGGGGCTGCCAAGACTGGGCTGGGGGTGGGGTGGGGGAGATAAGTGAACAGGGTCAAGCTCTCCTCTGGGGGTGTAACCCCAGGACTCCCCTGGGCCACTCTGGGAGGAGGGGAATCTAGGACATGACACTCATTCATACATAGACAGGCAGTGTGTGACAGTCCAACCACAGAAGCTGCTTAGGGCGGCCCAGCCAGGACAGGGAGGCTGCTGTGTGCAGGTGGCAGCCCCTGGCACCCAGGGCAAGGCAGCAGCGGATGAAGGTATCTGCTTCCCAATCACTGGGTCGGGGGCCTGGCAGGGGGCGGGGGGCAGAGCGGACACAGGTACAGGGCTGCACTGTCAGAGGCCTGCTCACCAGCACAAGGACACAGCAGGCAGCCACAGGCCCGTCACACACCCTCAGAAGCAGGCAGGTGGTGGCCCCCTGGATGGCTGCCTAAGGACCTTTCCTCTCTGGCCTGGCAAGGGACAAGTGCCAGGTACCTCGCGTGCTGGGGAACTGGAGCTCGCGCCCCCAGCCTAAGGCCCGGGATTTCCCGCGACAGGGCAGGCGCAGTCGATCTGCAGCCTTGACCCTCCCCATGCCCTGCTGTGCGTACGACTGCGGCCGACCGCCGACTTGCTGACGCCTCACCCACATGCCAGGCTGTGCTGGGCACACTGCAGGCGTTTCTTAGCTGAATCCTCAAAAGGCTGGCTGTTGTCAGTCCTCTTGCTACAGAAGAAGAAACTGACACACAGAGACATTAAGTGGCCTGACCAGGGTCGCACTGCACTCTCCAGACCACTGGAGAAAGTGGGGCATCAGGAGTGGGGCACACAGGTATCCAATTGCCCCTTCTCAGCCTGGTTGGGATACCCAGTGATGGTGGCTCTCTGTCCCTCACACGGACCCCAGATGAATGCTCCTTTAGGGCGGGGGTTGCATCTCTGTCCCTGCTCATGGGGCCTTCTGCACAATTCAGAGGCTTGACGGTGCCCTGGGCACCCGAAGGACAGCGGCTGCCCTGAACGTGACTGCTGAACTGAGGAACCAGGACAGGGGTCCAGCCTGTGGCGACAGCCTATGAAGATCAGGCAGATGAGCCTGGATGCAGAATGTCTGTCCTTCCCCCTAGGACGTGAACAGTATGACCCTGACAGACTTGAAACTGCCCCATACTGATGGGTCAGGCCACTTAGTCACAGGGCTGCAGCTGCTTGTGTGTCAACAGGAGCAGGACGCCCAGCTTCTGAGGAATGAATGAGCTCGCGACCGAAGGGCCGAGGGCTGTGAGCTGGCAGGCCCAGGAGCAGGTGGGGTGGAAGCAGATGACGAAGAAAATGAAATTCCCAAGAAGAGACTTGCCAGCAGATGACGAAGAAAATGAAATTCCCAAGAAGAGACTTGCCCGCCAGGCTCAGGGCCCAGACCTCCTCTTCTTCTCAAACACAAGGGGCAATTCCAGGGGCAAAGCCAGCACTGAACTACAAGTGGTTCTTTTTCCTAACTGGGTCTTCCAGGAACCTTCCAGAATATTCATCGTGGTCCCCACAAGAATGAAGCACTAACCACCTGGGCTGGGCAGAGGAATCGACGGGACGGTGGTAGAGCCCACCTAGGCACAGTGACACCGTCAAGCTCAGGGACACGCAGAAGCGCCAGCGGAAACCGTCCTAAGGAGCCAGCCAGGCTGCTGGTCTCGCCCTGAGGGCTGTGAGCGGGAAAGGGCCACGGAGTCCTGGCCTGAGGTGCTGCAGAGCCAGTGGCCGCTGCCCATGGCGTCCCCGGGGTCCACCTGCCCGTTTGCTTCTGTGACACAACCGCCTGTCCTGCTCTGCTCCCCCCATTCCCAACCCCAATGCCCGCAAGAGAAAGAGAGCGAAGCATGACTGCAAGTCCCCACCTCACAGTGCCCCCTGAGAAAGCACAGTGAGCCCCCGGCGGCCACCCTCGTCACACAGCAGAGTAGAGGGTGTGACCCCGACAGATGGCGCCGGGACCCACCTAAGAAACATGGCTCTCAGAGGCAAGCTGCCACATTCTACTTTTTCCTCTGATTACTGTTAGGCGGTTCAGGGAAAGGCAAAGCCCCGCTTGTAAGAAGGGGGAGGGAACATTCCAGAGGCCGGTCAGGGATGGGGTACTGCCCCCCAGAGAGTCTCAGGTGCCTGGAGTCAACACAGAAACCCTTCAAGAGAAATGGCCCCTTAAGCAACACGCTGAGACAACTGGACCCTGCCCCATCCTGTAGATGCAAGTGCCCAGGTTACATTTCGGGTTTTGTTTTTCTTCTCTTTACAGTCGATTTTCCTTATCCCTCAGTCGCTGCCCAGGGAGGGCAAAGAAGCCAGCAGTGAGCCCCATCGTCCTGCTTTCTTTCACAGACACACTCACAAAAAGCACAGCTCAATTTCTGGAGATTTTTAAGAGCAAAATTAGATCAGAAGCTCAAGCCCGCTAACTCTTTGAGGTGATTCTCCTTCCCTTTATACTTCTGCAAAAAAGAGTCCTTCATAGTCTGGGGAAAAAAAGCTTTCGAACAACAAAACTTGGGGAATTTTTTGTTTTTCAAAGGAAAACCCACCATAAACTTTACAGATATGGCGTAAATTAAACAGAAAAGGCCTCTGGTGAGAAGCCGTTCCGAGATGGGGGAACAGCAAGGGCTGCTGGCAGCAGCGCCCCATCTGAGGGTCCGTCCTGGAAGCCTCAGGAAGACCACACGCGAGGCCTGGTTTCAGAATAGTCACCTTGAACCCCAATGGGCAATGGGACAGTTTTAAAGCCCCACACCACCTTCCACAGATAGTCTGGGGAGCTAAGCAACAAGCGGCAAAAGGTCTTTTCCACCTTGATAGTCCACGTGATTGCACGCTGGTGGTGCAGCCAGGCCTGGGGCCAGGAGGGCAGAGGCCACGACACCCAGGCAGCGTGCAGCAGGGGCGATGCCCCGACTCACCTGTGCTTGCTGTACTTTCCACTCCCACGAGCACACTGCCCCCCTCACCCCCGCTCCGACTGCTCTGTGCTGAGGCTGCCTTTCGCTGTCTTGTTCTGCAAGGGAGGGAGAGGGCATGGGAGGGGAGGCTGATGGCGGCAGAGCCAAGGAAGCAGGACAGGAGGGACAGAGGAAGGAGTGTGGGGTCGGGAGGGCAGCGGTGAGGAGGAACGGCACGTGGAAAAGGAAAGAAAAGGCAGAGTCAGTACTGAGTGACAGACAGGAGATATTCAGACAGGGTTTTCTGAGGCAAAACGTCACCATTAAAAAAGGGAAGTTTTAAAAACAGAAACATGTAAATTAAGTAAAAATAAAGAGAATACTACAAGATCCTATGATCCATCTCTGGAAATAATTTTTAAAGCAAAGCATGGGTGAGCATCTTTTAGAAGCGTTTTGAGGTTAGACCTGTCAGGATGACCTCTTTCCGGTACTTTCTGGCCCTAGTTGGAGGCTGCAGGCTGTGAGCGGCCAGTGACCACCAGGTGTCAGTGTGACCTCAGCCAGAGGCGAGCGTGGCCACTGCAGGCGATTCCAGGTGGTGAAGGCCGATTCCAGGTGGTGAAGGCCGCCGCCATCGCGTCCTAGGCTTCCTTCTCCATGTCTCCCCTCTCCACACACATACATGCTGTCCCAGAAATAGACCCTTTGACCCTTATCTTCTATCCTTTCCTACAAGAGGTGAGCAAGAGGCCGCATCCTGAGCCAACTGGGAAACGAACAGTGGCAGCCCATCCACTGTCAGCTTGGGGTCAACGCGTGGCTTCTGCTGAAGCAAAAGCTGGAAGCGACTGTGCGTTTCCTCAAACCCTGGAGTCCTGTCTCTCCTGGTCTGGGAAAATGCCGATGCTTTGTATCGAAGCCTACAGCCAATCTTACCTCACGCCAACCTGTGAACCGGGGTTCCATTACACTAAAGCGGAAATCAGTCGTCTTACTGAGTTTGATCTTCTAATTTCTCTTAACGAACAGACAAAACGCATTTCTCTCCAACACACTTCTCCCAGCCAGCCCACATGCCACAGGTCTGCCCTCCCGGGGCCAGGAGCTGGTGGCAGCCTGAGCGAGGCCTGGTGAGGTGGCCTCAGTCCTCCACTGTCCACAGGCCTTTCAGGACGAGCCCCCTCACCAACACCCCCCGCCCCTGCTGAGAGGCCCTTGAGGCCTCTGACTCACCTTGTGCTTGGGGCACCTCACCGAGAAGTTCTCCTCATGTAGCAAACAATCTGCAAGACAGAAGGGGACAGTTAGGTGGGGCTGGCGAGCAGCACAGGTGAGCGGGGCCACCTGGCTGAGATGGACAGGGTCAGACTGTGTTGTCTAATGGGAAAATGTCAGAGACACCCCAAATAAACTATTGTACCGCAACATGATCGACTATCATGTTGATGTTTCAAAATAGTTAACGGTATGTGGGAAACACTCGATGCAAAACTGCTTGAAAAACCAGGATACATAAATGGGTAAGTACAAACCTAATCTTATAAAAATGTTTTATATGCATTAAAAAAAGAACATCTACCAAAATATAACAGTGGTTCTCTTTGGGTGGTAAGATTATAGGTGATTTAATTTTCTTTATTTTTTCCTGTATTTCCATGATGTTATCATATTGTTTTAATAATCAGAAATAATCTCCAATAAATGTTGCTTTTAAAATCCCTGATTGTAGGCTAAGCCCCGTTCTACAGCCAAAGCCTCCCGGCTTTCCTCCTGTCGCGAGCCCCATGTTAGAGACAGGAACGAGGCCAGGACTGAGAGCCCGCTGTCCCCTTAGCCCCACAACCCCTGGAGACAGAGAGAAGCTCCCCACACGAGCTCCATAATCCACACTAAATGCTTTGGAGGAGACTGAACCCCCGCGAGGGGGCTATCCATCCTCAGAGGAAAATGATTCATTCCAACTTCTAACACGGTGACAGCATCCTCGATGACAGCAAGGACGTGCATCCGCCTCCAGGTGAGTCGAGCTCTACGGCACGAGGACGGTGTGTGGCGCAGGCGAGGGAATCTCATTAATGAGTTCACTCGGCACAGCGCAGCTCCCGGAGACGGACAGCCAGGTCACTGGTGCGCGGTGCGGTGGCAGAATGTTAATAAATATTGATCGCACCTTCTCGGATGGCTCCCCAGGCACCATGGCGGGAGGCAGCCATGCTACTTAGCCTTGTTAAATTTACAATTTAACTCAGGTTTAAACTGAGGTCCGGATTAGCAGCCTGTGTACCCACAGATTTCAAATGAAACAGTAATAAGCAAGGGAACACACAAATGAAAAATTCTGAGATCCTCTTATCCTACACAAATCACAAAAGCCCTTTCCACAATCTGGCTTAGACCTGTACCATGGCCACCTCCCTCTGGGCTCCGGGAGTATCTCAGAGCGAGCTTTCTCAGCTTGCGGGCCAGCTCCAGGCCCCAGGAACTCAGCAAGGCCGCTAACCTCCGCGGCCCTCCCCCAGCAAGCACATAGCATGGCGGTAAATGAAATGTGTTAATTTAAAACCCACAAGTACACAGCGTGACCGAGCTCCTGCGGCTCCAATCTGCCAGAGAGCTTATGAGCAGCAGGAGGCAGACAACTGGCGCTCAGGGAAGCACTTTCTTCTCACCTGGGCTTTGGCAGCGCTGACTGCTTGCTGGCAGTCTCTAGTTTGGGCCAAAGTGAAACAGCAGAGCCCATGTGGGGCTCAGCCACCTTTATGCCACAGGGGTTTAGAAACTGGGAGGAGGCCACGTTAGTTGGCAAAGGTGCATCTGAAAGGCACAGGTGACTCAGGGCCCCTCGCAGCCCTAAACAGTGGCCAGCTGTGAAGGACCAGTAGTAAAATACGTCTAAAATTAGAAAACACGGTCCCTTTTTAGTTAAAAAGCAGAAAAGAAATAAAACAACATGAGCACACACTAAAGGCAACTTGGAACTAATGCCAGGTACTTCTTGAAACCTAAGTCTCCCAAACAAATCGGCCAGAGACAGTGTCTACCTTTGGCAAGGCCTCAGTGCAGGAACACAGGACAAACGCTCCCGTCTGTTCTCATAAGCCCACAGGCCACTGGGACGTGCAAGTCCCGTTCCTGGCAGGGCGAGACCTGGGCTGGAGAGCTGACACCTGTTAGGGCACGGGGACCAGTCCCTGCTGCGGGAAGAAGGGCAGTAAACCTCTTCGGAGGCCTCTGAACAAGCGCCTGGCCCCACAGCCAGGCAGCCAGCCTGCCAGCCTCTCAATTTGCTCCCTTTACGCCCCTGGCGATAACCCACACTGTCCAGAGGGCCTCGTCAGCACTTCCACAGTGAGGTCGCAGTGAACGGCTGGCCGGGTCGCCACACAAGCCGGGCAACGCTCACAAGGTGGCTGGCCAACAAGATGCCCTCCAGGCACGCAGCCTCAGCGCCCCAGCGGGCACTCGACTTTCAGGCCATCTTGGAGCTTAAAGGACTCTGGGGAGCCCCTCATAATAAGCTGCACGGAGCCTCAGATACCCACACACGTGCATACAGACCCCAGGCTGAGTGTGGAGAGCTCCCGGAGGAAGGAAGGGGGATGGAGGTCTCAGGAGCGTCCCCTGGATGCCAGGCCCCAGACACTGTCTCCAGCTCATTGACAACTGACCTCAGAGCTCCAGTTACTACTTACGTTGGCAGAACCCAGGCCAGGCCACAAGAAGGCCCTGGAACTGGTGTTTGTGATGCGGAGTGGGTTCTCCAGGGAGGGGCCAGACACCAGCCGCTCCTAATGACCCACCTTGTGCTGCAAGATCAAAGTCTGCAGCAGAGAGCAGCTTTAACAGGCGGCCGCTGAAAAGTGGAGTTCCCAGCTGTGCTTCTTCGTGAGGGTAGGCGAACCCCCTCCAGGCAAGGTTCTTTATGCACGGTGCAATTATTAATGAGCCAGCACAGTGCTTTCTTCCTTGGGCCTCAATTGTTGTGGCTCATTGCATTAAATACATGACTTTTTTTTTTTTTTTTTAAACCAGCGCTCATGTTCTTGTTACTGAATTTCTCACCTGGAGCCAAACCCTGTGCCTGTGACATAACAAGCCGCACAAAATAGCTAACCATGATGTCACAAATGCAGGATCAACATCAGAGAGGGGGCAAGCTGCAGGAGCCACAGGCCTCATGAAACAAAGATTCTGTTTCCATGGAGATGTCCCCAGTAATCAAAGTTTTCCCTGAGACACCAACAGCTCTGTAAAGGTTTGGGAGGTTGGCAGGAAGGCAGAGGTGGAAATGTCCAACTTTCCCTGACTCCATATCGAGGGACTCTCAGACCAGGGGCTTATTTTCATTATGATCAGAAACAACGTCAATCAGTGAACACCTTTCCTGGATGCACAGGTCCTTCACACACAGAATGAAATTCCCCAGAAGATCCGGAGGGACAAATACAAGCAGCCGCAGGCCTCTGGGTCACTGTGACTGGAATCATCAAAAAGACTCAGATGCCCAAGACACGGTCACCTCGTTCACCTCATGAAGCTGCTGCTTTGGTGCCAGCTCTCCACTCGGAGCAGCAGCTGGGCCAGCAAAGCCAGAGGTCAAGGCCTGTCCTGGCCCCGCTGACCCAGGCAGCCTGCCCCTCGCTGGATATGCGTTTACCTACTTACCTGGGCAGGCGGCGCAAGACAGGCTTGAACAGAGAGAGGGACAAGTGTCACTGGCTTAGAACCCCTCAGCTGGTAAAGCAGCCCCTGCCTCCCTGCTGGTGGGGTGGGGTGGCGGACTGGGCAGTCCTCCACTGGAGAGGAGGAAAATCGCTGCACCTTTCCTGGAGAACCCCACCCCACCACCGGCCGAGTTTGACCAAGGTGGCGCTAAGCCGCTAGCTGTCCAGCCGCTAACCACACATTTTCATGTAAATTTAAGTTTAAATAAAATAAAATAAAAAATTCGGTCCCTCATTCCCACTAGCCACATTTCAAGTGCTCAATGGGCACTCGTGGCTTGTGGCTCCTGGAGAGTACTGGAGAGGGCCGATCTAGAACATTTCCACCATTGCAGAAAGTTCTGCGGAGAAACTGTAGCAGGAGGCAGGCC
>NW_017731922.1:155563-162253 GCF_001890085.2 Hipposideros armiger
GGGACAGCCAACTCTTACAGTATTCCTCCCAGAAAACTCACAACTGCCAAAAACTTAATACTTAAGAATCTTCACTTAAAAACCACAAAGCTTAAGCCAGAAAATAAAACATTCTGATGTAACTAGGGGCAATATGAAAATGAGAAAAGGCAATGGTTGGCTCTTGAGAGAGCAGGATTTTAACGGTTGTTCTCTAGAATACGCCAGACCACATCCCAGGATGAGGTACGGCTTAGACCCAACATGGATACATTTAGGGGAAGGAAGAGAGTGAAAGGGGCAGACTAAACCCCCCTGAACTGACATTTCAAGGCGCCGTGGCCACGCTGCCCTTGAGCGAGTGCAAACACACACTTGTATGAGATTCTAACTGTGACATAAGCATTAACTTTCTGTACCTTTCCTGTTCTTTTTAGCTGTTCCTTCTATAGAAACTTGGAAAGAAGAGGAAGAGGGAAAGGGGGGACAAGAGAAGGATGGGCGAGGCACCGGGAAGTGCTTCAGCAAACATCAGATGTGCTGAACAACTGCTCTGGCAGGGAGCGTGGTCGAGGTGAACTCAGATTCTTTCTACGCCGGTCGGATCTCACTCTCCATCTGCCTTATGCCTCTCTCTGTACCTGCTTCCCTCACCTGCAGCCACGCCCTCTCCCTCCTGCCAAATCCAAATCAAGCCGCACCTCCTAGAGACAGCACAGGTGCCCCCATGGAGTCATATTCCCCCCTCAGAACCCAGGAAGCACTTAAGAGATAACAAGCACCATGCCACTTGCTGCACTGTTTCCTTTCCATTTTTCTCTCCCTTTTTCCTGACTGTGGGCATCATGAGGGCCAGCTGGGTGAAGGTCTTAGACACATCTAGTGCTCAAAAAGTAACTGGTGAAAATATCCACTGAAAAGACAAGACTTTAGAGGAAGAAAGAGGACTCTCCCAGGCTGGTGAAGAGCTGTGTCAGAGCCCAAGTCTTCTGCACCAATCACTGGAGGGCACCTCTCAGACAAAAGGCTTCTCTTCTTTAAACTGTTGCCATGCTGCAAGACGTAGCTCTGATCATCTCAACTTGGACTTGGAAAAAATGTCTGTCAAAATGCAACACCCCACACTCTATAAACATGGAAAAGAAGGGAACCTCTTCAGCTGCATCAATAACGTCTATGAAAAACCCACAGCATCATCACATTTAGTGGGTCAGAAACAGGACACGATGTCATCTCTTACACATCCATCCAACACTAACTATACTAGACATTCCAGCCAGGGCAATTAGGTAAGAAAAAGAAATAAAAGGCATCTGATTGGAAAGGAAGAAGTAAAACTATCTATTCGCAGATGACATATCTTTTATATAGAAATCCACTAAAAAACTATTATAGCTAATCAATGAGTTGAGCAAAGATAGATAAACCAAAATCAACTGTATTTCTATACACTCATAAGAACAATCTGAAAATTAAATTACAAAACCAATTCCATTTACAATCACACCAAAAAAAACACCAAACTTAGAAATAAATTTAACAAAAGAAGTGCAAAACATATACTCTGAAAACTACAAGACACTGCTGAAGGAAATTAAAGGCTGAAATAGATGGCAAGACATCCCATGATGGGTTGGAAGGCAATACTCTGATTGGTCTGCAAATTTGACGCAAGCCCCATCAAAGTTTCAACGGCTGTGTTTTACAGAAATGGACAAGCCGATCCTAAATTCATATGGAACAGCAAAGGACCCAGAAGAGCCAAAACAATCTTAAAAAAAAAGGAACACAATCGGAGGACTCACATTTCCCAATTTCAAAATGTCCTACAAAGCTTACAGTAATCAGGACTATGGTGGTGGAGAGGTCAGAAATCTATGGCCACACATCTATGGCCAACTGGTTTTCGACAAAGGTGCCAAAATCACGGAATGAGGCAAGAATATCGTCTTTTCACCAAATGTGCAGGACAACTGGAATCCATGTGCAAATAATGCGCTGGACTCCTTCTCCTTCACACCACATATACAAATTAACTCAAAATGGATCAAAGACCCTTGTGAGGGCTAAAACTATAAAACTCGTAGGAGGCAACATAGCATAAATCTTTGTGATTTTGGATTAGGCAATGGTTTCTTAGATATAAGAAAAAGCAACAAGCAACAAAAGAAAAAATTGATAAATTGGACTTGATCAAAGACACTCAACATCATTAGCCACTAGGGAAATGTAACTCAAAATCCCAATGACATACCACTTTATCCTCACTGGGATGGCTATAATACAAAGACAGATAATAGTAAATGTCGGTGAGGATATGGAGAAACTGGAACCCTCACGCACTGCTGGAAGAATGTAAAATGGTACAGCCACCTTGGAAAACATTCTAACAGGTAGGTCCTCAAAAGGTGAAACAATTACCATATGACCCAGTAATTCCATTCCTAGAGAGAGGAATTGAAAACATCAATTCCCAAGAGAACTGATCAAATCTACACAAAGACTTGTGTGTTAAGACTCATAGTAGTGTTATTCGTAATAATAAAAAAGTGGAACAAGCTAAATGTGCACCAAATGATGAATGATAAATAAAAGTATATCCTTATAAAATATTATTGGGCAATAAAAATGAATGAAGTGCTGATACATGCTACAACATGGATAAGCCTGAAAACCATAATGCTAAGGGAAAGCAGCCAGTCCTCAAGACCACATATACTGTATGATTCCATTTATATGAGATGTCCAGAATAGGCAAGTCCATAGAAAAGGAAAGTAGATTAGTGATTGCCTGGGGCTGGGGGTGCAGGGAGGGGCAAGCTTTATGAGGTGATGAAAATGTTCTAAAATTTATTGTGATGGGTTGCACGACTCTGTGAATATACTAAAAACCATTGAATTGTACACTTAAATAGGTGAATCATGTGTGAATTATATGAATAAAACTGTTATTTAAAAAAATTACCCCATTTCACTACTTTTTATTCGCCTCTCTGCATCCCTTTAGAATTTACAAACAGAACAGGGTCAGAAGAGACAAAAAGAACGCTAAGGAGGGAAGAGCAGGCAGAGCATCGTAATGCTCGGTCCTACCCTTCAGATGCTCTGGACAGGGTCTGCGGCCGTCTTACCTGCGTCAATGGCACACGGGTAATGATATCGGAAGGAGCAGCCTTTGTTGTAGCAGCCCAAGGTGGCACCTGCCTCCTGGCAGTGGGAACATTTCTGGAAGGAAAAGTCAGACATGTCAGCATCCCAGCTTCAGCCCTCTCCTCCAGGTCATCCTCACATCCCGCTGGTCAGGCCTCAGCACATGTCCCTGTGGTTACAGGAGTTTGTGGTGGCTGCATGAGCGGGTCAATTTCTAACCGCCACTCGCTGACCACACATGGAGGAGATCCAACAGTAATGTTTTAGGCCAAGCCTCACAAATGCTCACAAATCAATCAAACAGAACAACACGGCGGGGTGAGGGTAGGGCACTCCGCCCTGCCCTGGTATTCCCACTGTCCACCCAGCCACACGCCTGCCTGTCCCCTCACGCCTCACTGCTACCTTGAACTGCCTGCGGATCTCACCTGTTCGTTTGTTTATTCATTCATTTATTTAAAGAAATTTTATTAGGGAACATTGTGTTCTTCCAGGACCCATCAGCTCCAAGTCAAGTAGTTGTCTTCAATCAAGTTATGGAGGGTGCAGCTTCTTGGCCCATGTGGGAATCGAACCAACAACCTTGGTGTTATGAGCTTGCGCTCTAACCACCTGAGCTAACCGGCTGCCCCTCACCTGTTTATTTCTGCTGTGGAAGTCTGGGGTAGGAGGAAAGGGTAAGATAGTAGAGTTATATATAAACCTTTTAGAATTAAAAGTGGAATGTGGTTTCCAGTTCTTTTATGTGTAAGATTTTATTTTTATTCTACTTATCCTAAATGCCCAATACAAGTATAGTTCCCTTTTCAGAAAATATGGGCTCCTGTGTGCAAATGGTATTTTTATACATAGATCCTATTTTAAATGCACTAGGAAAACTGCCATGAATTTCTGGCTAAGTGAGACATTATTCTGTAATTGAGATGCTCCTCCTTATATGGTCAGGTTTCCTTAAAAGGAGGTGGGGAGGCCCATCTCTCAGCCCTCTGAAGTGGCTGCTGTGAGCAATCACTCCCTCCCTTCAGCGTTAAGAAATGTGTCCTGTCATCAATAACCACATTTGTAAAACTCCACCACACTGGCCTACAGAGGAAGGACGCTGGCTCTTCTGGTGGCCAAGGCCCAGCCAGGTAAGGCTACCTGGAACATAAAAGCACTTGTTCCTGATTCTAGGAAAAGCAAAAGCGCTCCCTAAGCAGTTGGACTTGTGGAAAAGAAAGGCTCCCAGGCGCCCATACCCTCCCTGGGGAAAGTGACTAAGGGGCGCCCCCTTTCCTCTTCCCATGCGAAGGCAGGCCCATCAGGGGTCAGTGTGGCTCGCAGGCCTGCAGCAGTCAGGAACGCCTCACCTGGTGGGCATGAAGCCCACCTGGACGGTGCCCGGGAACAAGCACCTCCAACTCACAGGGGCAGGAGCAGGAAGAGGGCAACAGGGAGTTGGGTCAAGGTCCCCTAGAGCTGATGCTGATGATAAAACCACACTAACGCAGCAACAGCGCGGCCTGACGCAGCTGACGTGCACCAACTCATTGGGCCTTGGACCTACCCTGTGGCATCCATCCCCACTCCACAGGTGAGGTGCCTGACGCACTAGAAGGGAGTAACCTGCTCCAGGCCAGAGCTGACCCGGGCTGACCACTCCTGGCAGGCTTCCTCCACAGACAAACAGGGCAGGAACAGGGCTGTAGGACATGTCCTCCCAGGGCCTTGCTTCCTTTCAGACCCATATCCTCTGGGCGCTGATAATCCGTAAGTTTTTACCACGTGCCCTCACACCCTTGCCAAGAAATAAAAGATGATGTGGCCTGGCGTAAACCAAGGACAGCTGGCAGTGTTTTGGGGAGCCCTAGACTTGATCTACTTTTGTCCATGTCAGAGCACCTTCGGAGCAAAAGGACTCTGTCAGCACGAGGGAACCAGTGTGGCTGACTCGTCAGTGGCCTGCCTGCAGCCATTCCTGCTCCACCCCTTTTGAATAAAGGAGCCCCAAAGAGTTGGCTTTCCAGAGGGCTTGTGCTCCAGGCCCTCGCCACCCCAGGCAGTGAATCTCTATTAGTGGTGGCCATTCAGAAATGGGTGTGTCAAGAATTTCCAGTAGGAAATGGTGCAGTAAAGAGGCTTCTGGGAAAGTTTCGCCCCTCTTGAAAGCCAGAGGCTTCTTCTCGCTTGACTAAGGATGGGATGGTGAGATCTCTCACAGCCATCTTATCACCAGAGGGGTCTGCTCTAAATACAGAGCTCAACCCGCTGAGGACAGCAGTGCCAGGACAGAGAGAACCTGGATGCTTTGTGACACTGCTGAGCACTAAATTAACCACCCCCAGGCCCACCCCATCTCCAGACTTGTTAAGAGGGAGGAAACTAAAAAAAAAAAAAAAAAAAAAAAATTCACCTTTTAGTTGAATTTTGTGGTTTGCAGTCAAAATATCAATATAGGAAAGGGCCTAGTATTCAAAGCACTGCTGTGGAAGTTCAGTGTGTGGGCTCTGGAAACAAACTCACTCCCTGGAAGCGATCCCACCACTTCCTTTCTGTGTTCTTGGCCAAATTACTAACTTGTGTTTCCTCAACCTGCGAACATGGACCTAATAATACTATTGATATCTACCTCATAGAGATGTTGTGAGGGTTAAACGTGTTAATCCAGGCTTAGAACAGTGGCTGGATCAAAAGTGTTCAGGAAATGTAACCCAAGACGACCATGTGCCAGACACACGCTAGATGTGCCACACAGACCACCTACGAAGAGCAACCTGCAGAGCAGGCCTTGTCATCACGTGAGTTTACAGACACGAAAAAGAAGCGATCGAGCTCGGATCTGAACTGTATGTCCGTTTCCTTCCTACTTCAACACATGCTCTTCTGTCGCTTGCAGGGCTTCCAAAGCTCTCTGCCCTGAACCAGCCCACAGACCACAGGTCCTGTCTTTTTCCTAAAGAACGCAAGCTTACTCCTCACCAGAAAATCAGGTCCATAAAATGCTTGCTTGCAATTAAAAAGCACAATTAATTTATTACACTGCTTCCGGAGGAGAAAGACGATGCATCGTATGTTAGGGCCTTAAAGGAAGGACCTGAGGAGTTTAGTTCAGTGGTTCTCAGTGTGGCCCTTGGTCCACCAGCATCAGCATCACTTGGGAACTTGCTCGAAATGTCAATTTTGGGGCTCTGGGAAGATGGTAGAATAGGTGGCACTGGGAATCTGTTTCCCCACCTAGACAACAACTACACTGGCAGATCTGTCTGCTCTTACTCTTATGGAACTCTGGAGTCTGTTGAAGGGTTGCAACTTCCAAGGAAAGACCCGGATGGTAAACTGCAGTTAATTCTGGTCAATTTCGGCTCTTAGCACAATAGCAGCTGCCTATCTCCACTCCAGTTAAGTGGCAGGCAGCTGAGCACGCATTCCTGAAGCAGCTTGCACACAACCTGCAGAAGCCAGGGTGGGCAAAGAACCTCTGTTCTCCAAGTACTGGGGATCTTGTCTCTGACTGCTGATTGCTGCTTCTGATCAGAGGTGGAGGCAAACAGGCAGGCAGCCATTGTTTATAACCCCTCTCCC
>NW_017731922.1:164656-166031 GCF_001890085.2 Hipposideros armiger
ATAACAAAAGCCATTTAGGAAAAACCCCAGGGAATATCATAATGGTAAAAGACTGAAAGTCTTTCCTCTAAATTGAGGAATAAGGCAAGAAAGCTCTTTCACCATTTCTATTCAAGCTCTGGAAGCTCTAGCCAGAACAATTAGGAAAAAAAAGGTGTCCAAACTGAAAAGAAAGAAATTAAATGATCTGTTTACAGAAGATCTTACATGTAGAAATCCTCAAGAGTCCACAAAAAACCTGTTAGAATAAATGAATTCAGCAAAGTAACAGGATACAAAGTCAACACACAAAAATCAGTTGCATGTCTATACACATGAACAATTTGAAAAGGAAATTACAAAAACTAATTCTAAATAGCATAAAAAATAAAATATTTAGGAATTAACTAAGGAATTGAAAGGTTTAAACAATGTAAACTACAAAATATTGCTGAAAGAAATTAAGATATAAATAAATGGAAACATCCCATGTTCATGGATTAGAAGAATTAGTATTATGAAACTGTCAATACCTAAAGTGATCCACAGATTCAATGCAACCTCTATCAAAATCCCAATGACTTTTTTTTGTTTTTATAGAAATAGAAAAACCTATCCTAAAATTCTTATTGAATCTCAAGAGACTCTCTATAGCCAAATAATCTTGAAAAAGAATAAAACTGGAAGACTCATATTTCCTGATTTCAAAACCTACTACAAAGCTGCAGTACTCAACAGTGTGGCATTGGCACAATGACACGGATATAAACCAATGTGATAGAAGAATCTGGAAACAAATTCTTGCAGATATGGTCAAATGATTTTTGACAAGGGTGCCAAGACCATTCAGTGGGGGGAAAGTATAGTCTTTTCAACAAATAGTGTTGTGAAAACTGGATACCCACATGCCAAAAAATCAAGTCAAATCCTTCCCTAAAATCATATACAAAAATTAACTCAAAATGGATCAAAGACCTAAATGTGAGACATAAAACAATAAAACTCTGAGAAGGAAACATAGGACAAAAGCTTCATGAAACTGGATTTGGCAATAATTTTTGGGTTATGACACCAAAGGCCCACATAACAAAAGAAAAAATAGACAAATTGGACTTCATGACATTAAAAAAAAAATGTGCATCAAGACATTATCTATAGAGCAAAAGGGCAACCAACAGAGTGGGAGAAAATATTAGCAAATCACATATAGGATAAGCAGTTAATATTCAGGATATATAGAGAACTCCTAAAGCTTAACAGCAACAACAACAACAACAACAACAAAAAACCCATTTCAAAAATGGGCCAAGGACTTGAGTAGACATTTCTTCAAAGGAGATGTACAAATGGCCAACAAGCACATGAAAAGATGCTCAGCATCAACTCATGAGGGAAA
>NW_017731922.1:167076-168559 GCF_001890085.2 Hipposideros armiger
AATACCATTTCCAATTAAATTCTTCTTCACTTTTTTTACCTGAAGAAACTATTTATGCTGTCAATCTTCCATAATGCTAATAACATAACAGTCACTGCAGAGCTAAATGTCCTTTGTTTTTGACTACACTGTTATAAGTTAAACAATCTTCATTCCTAGGAGAGATTAAGCCCACACAACACTGTTCTCCACACAGATCAGACACAGTGGGGCTTCGGTCATGGTTTCTAAATCGAGGTACGTTTTTCACACAAGCAAGGGCCCAATCTTCTCAACAGTGAATTTTTCATTTATTATCGAAGGGGATAAAGGCTATTTTTAAGCAACTCTGAACAAGAATCCTGCATTTCTTGATACTGTAACCTTGGGAAATAAATTATAAAATGTATTCTTTAAGTTTTTGGACATGTTTGAACATCAGAAAGTGGTCAAACGCCCTCCTGCCCATCCTTTCTCCAGCCCTCGTCACTTTTCCAGAGGCAGAGCCTGCCTGAATGGTGGTGGCAAATTGCAGGGGCAAATCACCTAGGAGCAGTTTAATCCATACCGGACAGGCGCCTGGAGAATTGTGGCTCTTCATTCACAGAAAGGCTCTTCCTATGAGCTGTAAGTGCGACCTGAATAATGGCTGTTTAATGAGCATCTCCAAGCAGCCTCAGAGCACCGAGGCATTTGGGTCAGACGATTATTAGTGCTGATGACGATCGGTTCTGTTTGAGACTTAAAGATCACATGCTGCCACTTCTGTGCCCGAGCTGGCTTTCAGCCAGCGCTGCACACACTTCTGCTCATGCTTACAGTCTTTACTCAGTCCTGTTTGTCCACCTTCCCTAAACTGGGAGCTTCATTCTGTGTCCCCAGGGCCTGGGCACGCCGTAGCAACAGTAAATGTGGGCTAATGGAATGGATGCGAGCTCTGACAAATTTGAGAGCTTGGAGAAAACTAACGAGGCTGCTCTTCACCATGAATTAAAAAGCTGATGCTGGGAGAGCTTGAGAATGTGGAACAGGGTATGGGTTAATTTCTGGCCACCAGCAAGAGCTTTTTTCCCCTTTTAATTATGCCTTCCATATCTAGGACAGAAGCCTCTGCTGCCCAAGCAATCTCCTCCAGCTCTCAGGCAGCAGAATGGGCTATGTTCAAGGAGCTGCCCTCTGAGGCCCTGCAAACACCTTTGATGTGACGCTGCGCCCTACCACCGTCCTTCAAGAGCACTTCAAGGTGCCGGCCAAAGCCAGACAAACGCTGTATTTTGGGTCCTTGCTTCCTTAGAGCTAGATAATCTCTGGACGGTCCCTCACTAAAGTTCAAGAGACCAGCTGGAATGTTCTGCTGCTGTGTGCCATTCTCAGGCTTGGAGCAGGGTGGGCGCCGGCCTCTGAAATACGCACCACAGCCCAGAGTGCCAGCCGGGCCTCAAAGACAACCCTGGAGGGCCAGAGAGATGTCAGGCTCTTCTCAGGTCCATTCACTCAATGCTAC
>NW_017731922.1:169728-181778 GCF_001890085.2 Hipposideros armiger
GCCCCTGTGAAGTGAGCTCAACTTCAGATTTCTATTGGTTTTCTAGCAAAGATTCAGATGATGGTTGAACTGAAATGAATACCTACTTTTACATGCTATTTGATCCTCTTATCTCTTTTAACATATTAGCTAATCTAGCAATACTAGTTTACATCTCAGGAATGAATGATTTGGCCTAATAATATACAGTGACCTGTCAATATTCTTGTTTATGGTCCTTTAGCATTTTCAAAGAATTGTTTGCCTCTTGTAAGTTTTCATTTAAAACTGGGTGTAATGCTTCTCTAAAAATATATATATATATATATATATTGTAGGAGAATTAAGAGTTTTTCAATTTGTCATGATTTATTCTGTAAGGTAACATAAGCAATAAAATTAAAAACTGCAAATTTCACATAAGGTTCCTTAGAATTTAGGAAAGCCAAATCCTGAAAGAAAATTAACCCTTTCTCCTGAAGTTTAGTCTCATGGTCATCGTGAAGTGATAAAAGAAAGAGAGAGGTAAGTGTTAAGAAAAATAGGTAATAAAGTAATTTCACAACTTTGTGCTCTATGCTAGAAACGGTGGGAACAGAGATGACCAGGAATGGGGTCATGATGTGCGATGCAGACTGGCTGTGACAGAAGTGTGAGCTGTGATAACAAAGAGCAAGTGACTGCCAGAGAGAGGGGGAGGAGGAGGGGGAGGTGGAGGGGGGAAGAGGGGAAGAGAGAAAATGAGACAGGGAGGGGAGGAGAGTACAGGGGCAGTCACTGATGGGGCGTGTGCATGGTGGAAGACAGACTCCGAAGTTCAGAGCCAAGACCAGCAGACCAGGTGGTTATGGAAGGCTTCAGCAGGGCCTGGGCTGGGGCAGCATCCTTGCTATGCTACTAACTTAAGGAGCACGCAGACGGTGGTTTAGGGAGCATCTAGGCTAATGCCTTTATTTTACAAATAACCAGAGAGGCTAACTGACCTGTTTTTAACATTTTAACATGTAGTCACATTTTTGCAATGTAGTCCATTTATTAACACTTTTACACCGTCAAATCCTGTTTTTTTGTCACGATTTAAAGTAAATTAAGGAGGATGTTAGATTGGGAAAGATAAACTTTTGTCCATTAATTAAACTTGCATTTAAAATAAATTTTAAATATAATCTATAATATGCTAATTCAAAAAAATTAACCTAAAACCAGCTCTTATATAATGTGGGGTAAAAAAAGATGAAAACTTCCCCATGAAGGCTGTTAAGAATCTATTTAGAAGGGTTGTTGTCACCTAGGTGGGCCACAGAAGAGGGGACGAAGTAGAGGCAGCTCCCCCATGTGCAGGGCAAAGCTGGGCTGGGGCGTGCAGTCTCAAGGGACACGCCAGGGATCTACGGTCACCAGAGCTGTCAGCAGCCACAGCCCTTAAGGCCTTCGCATTCCTAAATGTATCAAACATGATTTTTACAGTTATTTGTATGCCTGTTTAGAAGCAATTACCTCTGTCACACCATCCATGCCAGAGGTCACTGTGGATTCACATATACAATTACACCAAGGTAAGTAGCAGAGGTGAAAGTCAGACAAAACCAGAGGACTGTGCAGAAATGAATGGAGTAAGTCCCACATCCAGAACAGGAAGGAGAGTGAAGACCATCTGCACAAGAATGTTCCAGTTTNGTCAAAATTGGACATAAGACATACCACGTAGAGTCTATTAAATTAAGACAAACTAAGTTAAAAGATTATTTCTTGGAATGAATTATGCTCAGCTCTTGGCCAAATCTCTGAACACTGCATCTCTTAGCTATTAGTCACCATTACTTTCACTACATTTCCCCTAATTCTATCCATGAACAACACACGTCGATGGGAATTGTTTTTAATGTTTTGCGAAGCACATTTGCATTGGAAGGAAAGGTACTAAATAAAAGGGGAATAAAAACTACACACAATCTAGTGCGAATTCAACACTAGCAGGAGGTTAAACGCATCAAAAACTCTCCCCAAAGGGTATCCTGAGCACAGGCAGGATGAGGAAAGTGCCCACCGTCTGGTGTGTTGTGCCCGTGTTATGTGGACTCAGGCTGCCTGCACCAGTGTCGCCTGCCATGTGCTCCTAGCCACGGTTCTCCCAGCCCGACCCCACCCTTGCTATGCGACCCCACTCACGCACATCAGAGTAATCTAGAATAACTTCTGCCACTGCTTCTGGATGCCCCGCTGCCACCAGAGGCTGCGCTCTGCTCAGGATACCTAAAGCCTAACAGTCTATCTCCTCTGGCCCCGGGACACAGTCACCTGCTTCCCATCGAAACCAGAAGAGGAAACAGCACACACCAACTTCCTTCAATCTGATTAGCTTTCAGATATAAACATAATCTGGGAATAAATGATCCATTTAGATGATCCTCATCCCCTCCCAGAAAACCCCCGATCGAAAAGTGCACATGCTGCTGAGCCTGAAAAGTATTAGCTTCTCTGGGAAAGCTTTTCAAGCCACATTATAAACCCACAATGTGTCTTTGTGGCTGAGCGAGTGGGGGTTGAGGAAGAGCTGGCCCCAGAAGTGGACCAGCGTCAAAATCCAGGTGCAGCTGATCCATGAGGAGAGCGTGTACCCTGAAGTCCCTCTCTAAGGTCTCTGTACACGCAGGTGGGTTTACAGGGAAGTCATGATACTTTGTATCGAGCTAGAAGCTTGGGGCTAAAGAGTGTTTTCCTTTGTTAACAATGTCCTTCCTCGTCTTTCTGCACTTCACCTGTCACACTGAGGGGCCAGAATTTAGCTATAGCGTTGAGCACGTGAAGAATATATTTAGAATACACATGCCTTCCCACAATGGGTGTGTTCATTTCACCATTCAGCAAATACTGAGAACTTAGCAGGTCTCAGATGCAGCTAGGAAAGGGGTCTTTTCTCTGGAAGAGTCTATCACATGCATCTCCTTTTGTTGTTGCTGTTCTACGAATCCAGGCTTTCACATGTTAGGTGTGTGGAAGGACGTAAGGGTGACCAGGGACTGACACCGGTAACATGCTTCTGCACAGAATCATGAAATTCACATTATTCTACTGACTATGAAGAAAGGATTGTGACTTCCTAACAAGCTGGTCATGGGGTTTTTAATTTGCCTTAATATGTCAATACTGAATCTACAGCATAAAACTGCAAAGTTCAGCAACTGAGAAGATGGGCCAGAGGAGAAGGAGTAAGAACTCGTTCAGTCTGGCCTTTACCGTCCCGGTTTGCTCTCAGCCTCCACCTTCCTCTAACGCACTGGTCTCTCCAAAGGCTGAGAGAGACCGGTGATCAAGCGCCTTTGATTCACTGGTCTTTGCTTTCATATTTAGTTGTTCTTAAATGGTACCAACTTCAGAAATGGAACAATCTTCCCTTTTTATTTGTTCAACCAATCTTTACTGCAGACCTGGGTGCTAGGCTAGGGGCTGAAATGAGGACGGGAAGTCCTTTCAGTGTTTGCCCTTGTGATTACAGAAGGGTGGGGATAAAAAACCAAAAAAAGCACTGTTAGGATGTAAATAACTAAGACTTCAGCGCTTAGAGACAGTGTCTCCACCTGGTTAAGGAGGCCAGGAAAGCATTTTTGAGGGAGTGTTGCTCGAGCAGAAACACTCAGGTAAAGCGGGCAGTAAGACGCCCAGGGGAGGGAGAACAAACTGGACAAGCACTCTGGGTGTGGAGGGCCACACGGTGGGAAAGCCAGAACGGCCATGGCCAGGCTGGGGATGTCACGGAAGAGTCTGGGTAGTGTGTGCGTGCATGTGCATGCACAAGAGGCTGCATGGCCAGGCTGGGGATGTCACGGAAGAGTCTGGGTAGTGTGTGCGTGTGTGTGTGTGTGCGTGTGCATGCACAAGAGGCTGCATGGCCAGGCTGGGGATGTCACGGAAGAGTCTGGGTAGTGTGTGCGTGTGTGTGTGTGTGCGTGTGCGTGCACAAGAGGCTGCATGGAGAGATACCCTGGAGATAAAACCCACGGGCTGGGGATGAGCTTGACCGCGGGGGTCCATGAGATGGTGCGCTTGGTGTGTGGTGGTGTAGATGGTGTCCCCTCACTTGGTGGGCACAGTGGAAGGGGAGCCCTTTGGGCATCAGTGCAGCAGGGTTCTGGTGGGGACACACATAGCCCCCGCTCTGAAAGCTAGTTTCAGTGTAGAATGTTTTGGACTTAGAGCAAAATCTCAACTATGATGATCAGGAATGGGTTCAATTTCATTTTGAAATTAACCGAAGGGAAGACTAGAGACCCATTCTGGGACACACAAGTCCACACTATTTTGAATTAAACTGATTATTCTCTATTGTCCCAGAATGATGATTCTATTATTAAGAATATTCTAAGATGCTAGGTAGAGCTAAGCTTTATCAAAGTGACCCAAAGACATAACTTAAAGCTTGCTTTTAAAAAGAAAGCTCTGTCAGCAAGCTGTTTTTCTTATCATTTTCTTGTTTATCCTAAAATCCAGGGAAGAAAAAATGCCAGTGAAAGCCACATCCCAGGTGGTGAGCTGGCATCTCCTGTGTTCACCTTCCCTAGTCAGTGGGGCATCCTTTTCTTGGTTCTAGCCTCAAATATGGGCAGTGTAAAAAGAGACAAAGGCATGAAATGAGAACAATGGAGAGAAAGCTGGGCTGGAGAGGAGGCTCCGGGAGTTCCCTTGAACTGAGCTGTTCAGGCGCTGCTGAAGTGGGTAAGGATCTGCGGGCGGGCGGGCGGGTGTGCGTGCGTGTGTAGGCACGCAGAGAGGACGGAGCATTACCTAGCCACTTATCAGCGACGTGAGCTGGGGCCACTGAATTCATTTCAGCCTCAACTTTCTCAAGAGTAACCTGGGGATAACACCCAGCTGGGAAAAAAGGAGGATGGTAGAGAATCTTTTAAGAAAACTGATAAGGGTATCCCTCTTCCCTACCCTCCCCCAAAAGAACCTGAATGTGCTTGCTTGACAGGAAAAGAGTATTTTTAAAATGACATGTAGGGTATTCCTAAGACACCCTGTTCAAAAACAGAAGGAAAAAAAAAGAAGTGATCCCACACGGAATGGAGGCCCCCCTGAACAACGGAGCCCCCAGGCTTATCTGTAAGGCCATGGGATGCTGGAGGCCAGGAGCAGCACGGACCCCCAGGAGGCCCGGCTTTTAAAACCCACTAGTGATGGAACTTAAACCCGGCAATGTGGCCACTTACGTGTACTTGTTCTCAACATTTATCTTTTTATTAGAGCGTTTCTTCCAGATCAGGCACACTATTTGACCACTGTTTATTCCCACCATCAGCTATCTGTTTTATATAAAATTTTTATTGATGAGAATATTCTTTAGACAAAAACTAGTACTGGTACAGGTACTAGTAATTACGGCTACCAAGGTGCCCACAAAGCTAGGCCATTTACAATGATCACACATGGAATGACCCCTGACTCTGGGTGTGGTGGGCACCGATGCTGGCCCCCACTGAGGGTTTTAAACGTTCTGTAATTCCCTAATTCTCCTGGGTTTGCAGTCTTCAGGTTTGGCAACGATACACTTAAAGAGGCAAAACAAAGTAATATAAATCAATCTCCCAAAGAAAATGTCACAATTTAAGTTAAATCCACTTGCCACAATTTTAGTTAAAACCAGTCTTCACTCCACCTTCTAGAACATTAAAGCGTCACAAAAAAAGGCTTAATAGTTTTCCTCTTGCACAAAATGTATAGTTAATATATATTCTTCATCACTCCACTTACCAAAAAGTCAACACAAGTCTCGCTTCTCTGGGCTAGCCAGACCTTGATTTGTTCCTGAAACACAGTTGCATTTTCTTACTCCCAGGTACATATACTCTGTTAAAATAATTCTAGTCAGAAGGTTTCTTCTACAGCCGGAGAAGTGTTGTAAACATTATATATTTTTGTCTAGGAGTTTTTACATGTTAAGAAAAAAAGTTTGGGCCCTTTAAGAAGCTAAAAAGGACAGGCTGAGAGTGCAGGAGGTTTCCGGCTGAACCCAGGAGCAGGGCCCCGGCAGCACCATGAAAAGAAAGCGAACAGCCTTTAAGTATGGAGACAAATGCTTATAGACAAGAGTTTAAAACACTGAAATTTAGGTTGCACAAGACTATGTGCGAACCAGCTAGCTTATTTTTATTTTACCCTTTGCTCAAACACTGGATTGGCTTATAAAGAGAAATGATTACCTTTTGTGCTTCCTGAATCTAAAAAGTCATATTTTAAAAGAAATTACCTGCCAGGAAAGTGAGTCGCGGGGTAACCCTGCTTCTGTCTCTGGCTCACCCCACCCATGAGTTGGGTCTATGCTTCCGGAAAACCAATTACGGGAGCCACTCATTTTCGAGGTACCCACACATACTCAGCTGTTTACGGTTTCAGAAGCAGAAATGACAAACCTGCTGACCCAACAGGCCTCCTGCAACAAAATCTCAAATCTGTGCAGCTTATAGTGGAACTTAAATCTCTGAAGAACTTCCAAACACTGGGCCCTGGAGGGCTTTTTCCCTCTTTTTACAGCCTCACTGCCTCCTTGCATGTTTTATTCTTTCTTGCCCAGACCAACTTGCACCTCACCCTTCCTCTCATTTGCTTCTCTCAACTGAACTGGACTCGTCGGGCAAAGCCACCCTGTTGCTGGAAGTGCCACGTTCTTCAAGGCAGGAGTGGCCTGCAGGGATACACAGTGGAGGCATGTGCATTTGGTACCCAGTTCCAGCAGAAAGGCACTTTAACACCTAGCATGTCTTGGCATATTTCAGCTCCTGCCAGCGCGACTATCCACAGGGTCACTGGTCCCTACTCTAAATCCAGCCTGCCGGATCCAGCGCCAACCCTCTCTGCCTCTCCGTGGACTTTATGGGGCCACTTAATGAGGTGATAATGTGTGAGACACCTCACAGGGCATTTCAGGTCACCCCGCACCCACAGCAGTGCTTTTTAACCCCCACACCTCTTCCCAGAAGCCTTGCACTGGAGGGAAAAACAGTCCAAACCGAGAATGGGAACTTTGGGACCCGAGTTAGGGGACTAGTTTACGATCTAGCTTTAGCTGACTACCTAACCTGAGTGTTCAGAGTTGATTTTTGTCACCAGCATCACCTGACATAGCATGTGTTAATACAGACGGTGGTGGGGAGGACTGACGGGCGGCATCCCAGGCATTTATCCCCAGGAAAGTTTAAGAACTCTTGGCTCAATCCAGCTTCATGGATATGCATATTTTCTTCTTCATTTCAGTTTTAGAAGAAACTTAATGCCTGAATAGGAAGATAGCCAGCAAGAGGCCAATCCTCACTTCATAGCTAAAGAAAATGGAAACTTGGAAGCTGTATGACCAGGATTAGAAATCTTGACTAAATTCAACACTTTCCTCCCCCACCTCCAATCTTTAAATGTCAACAACTATGACAGGTCTCCTTTGATCACTTATAACAACCATCCGATAGGGGCTTCCGTTATCATCTCCATTTTACAGGTTAAGAAAATGGTAACTTGTCTACCATTACAATTTTCCAAGAAGCCAATTCCTATGAATATGTGGATAAAGGATAAAATGAGATCTACGTGATTCTATAATCGTTACTCCTTGCCAACAATCTCTCCTCGTCTCTTGAAAGACCGTCTCTTGGGCAAACCCAAGAGCCCCTTTGCTCTCCTCCTGGTCCTTGCTCTCTGGGCAGCGTGGTCAGTGCACAGCGGTTATGTGATGCAAAGTGGCTCCATTCCATGGGTTTTCTGCCATGAGTGAGATTACAAAGAGGGAACAGTGGATGGGGGTTAGTTAAATTATTGTCTAAAGCTATATCGATGTCTAAGGGGGTTCAGGATTCCCAAGTCATATTAAGGAGCTAAAGGTAACTGGTGTTTGCTGGTGGTCTCAGAGCCCTTGTGGGCCCTTGTGTGTGTGTGTGTGGGGGGGCGTAGCGGGGGAGGGGGACATTCCTGGGGCTCCTAAAGTTAATTTGGAAGGTTTTAAACCTAGAGTTTTCTAGAGCTGAGCAAGGAGATCTCGGCATGGTCACGTTAAATGAAACTCTTTTTTCCAACGGAGGGGAAGGGTCTGGGGGAATGGGCTTCCCTTGTGGAGAGGAAGCGTCCTGGGGGTGACTGGCTTTGATGAGGAAAGGGTGTTGGCAGCACCACAAAGCCTCACCCTGCCAGGAGTAGAGGTGGAAGCAACAGCAGTTTACAAAGATACCTGCCCACAAACAGAGGCAGTGACATCAAGAGAGCCAGGTGAAGGGGCTGTTGGGGGTAGACTATTAAGCGCTTGCTCCTGGCCACTGCGAGTTTCAGAGGCATGATGTAGGGTGGGGGGACTTGGGGAAGCAGGAAGGTGTGGGTCTTGATGTGCGCCTGTTTCTCCTGCTGCTCACTCTTCAAATCCCCTACGTGACTGCTCCGCTGGCAGGTCTGAATGCACCGGGCTGGGCAGGGCAGGCCTCCTGACTCACTTTCCTCTCGCCCCAGTCAGTGCGGCTTCAGGTGCTCACACAGCACTTACACAGTGCTGATCTAAGCTAAGCCAGAGCGGCTCTCAGCGGTGAGGAACTACCCGGCAGAAATGCCTCAATTCGGAAATGGTCCTAATTCACTTGGATGTCTAAGAGGCACCTTAGACTTAACATGAACACAATACCACACCTACTGCTTTCCCCACCAAACCTGCTCCTCCCCAGGAGGTTGTTTCAAGAAACAGCACCAGCACTGTATTCACCCAGCTGCCCTGTTTCCATCCTGACCACACAGGCCACAGGGATTGGCTCCTGTGACCTGGGCAACCTCACTACCCTCTCCCTTCCCAACCTCCGGCTCAGCACACTGGTTCTTTTTCTTCCTCAAATTCACCAAGCTCAGTTCCCCCCTACGGTCCCTGTCCCCCGTCTCAAATGCTCTCTGATCTCAGAGGCTGGCCCATCATACCCCTACCATCTCAGCTCCTCGGGGAACTTTATGTGGACCTCCAATCTAAGGCAGCTACTTTCTATCACATTGTCTTATTTTAACTACGTGCCCTGATTTGCTACTGGCACATAACAGCTGCCAACTAGGTACTGGCTGAATGAGGACAGGGTGCCAGTAAGCCAGGCTGTGAGGTGGCACCAGCATGACCACACTGGGCTTTAGAAAGATCACTTCAGAGTACAGCATGGACTGAAAAGGGTCAAACTGAAGGGAAGGGAAACCAATTAAGATGCTACTGTGATGACAGAATGATGATTTGGACTGGGGGGCAGGCGGAGATGGGACAAACAGGGAAAGGCGAGGAATCTAAGATGGCTCTAAGATTTTGGTTAGGGCAGAGGAGGGCATGGAACTAGGTAGGGGACACTGGCGTCTGCACATCCTGGTTTGGAGTGAGGCCAGTGGGCAGCTGGAGACAGATCTGGAACCTGTGTTTGGAGTGTCATTAGGTCATGTTCTCATACAGGAACCGTTCATCTCCCTCCCCGAGTCAAGGTGGAGGCTGTCCTCTAGATGGGCCGTGTGGGACAATCATCAGCAGTGCTAGCAGCCCGGGGTGACCACCCTCTGAATCTCCCATCTCTCTCTCTCAAGAGGCCCACAGTGAAGCACACAAGCAGCCTTGCACAGGTGCACCCCCTCCCCCCAAAGTGAAGGCAGAACCTGCGGATGGTCCCTGGCATGCTGTGCCTCCTAACAAACTACCAGGACAAGCACCTAAGACTACTGCTGCCCGTCTACCTCTCATCCATTAACTCTTTTCCTGACACTATAAAGTAGCTTACAGAAAAACTGTCACTCAGTTTCCTTACCAAAACATTTTAACATCTGTATTCAATTTTTTTATACAAAGATTAAAATTCTGACCAACATGGTCACAAATGGTTTGCAATTATTACATGCTTTTTAAACTAAACACTTGAAATGGCATCCAAAGACCCACCGGACATTACAACGCTCATCACACGCCTTAGGAGAGGTGGGCTGACCCAGCCCTTGGGGAGCTAATCCAGCGAGGAAGACAGTTACCACACACTGCCAAGTGCTGGAACAGGCATAATGGGAGTGCCGGGGACTTGCTGCCTGGGGAACCAGGTGACAGGTGAGCTGGTTTTTTAAATCAATGTGCTTTTCATGAACAACAGTAGATTAAACTGCCCAGGCCTGCTGGGAGGTGCAAAGTCTTGTGTCAGCAAAAAATGTATTTCGTTTGCGAGGGCTGCCCTTTCAAAGCATTTATTTTGATTCCTTCAAGAGGGAACTCTACCTAGAAACAAATAAAGAGAACCATCTGGCAATTATTCTACTGCTCATCTTAACGAACTATTATCCCACCAAACCAGCTCTAAGTTTTTGGGTGAAAAAAAACAAGATAACTTTCAAGCACACCAAGGATCAACATGGCATCTGTCTGAAGCAAGTATTAAACTTCACAGACACTGTTTTCAGAGTCTGGAACCGCCTGCATCTCTACGGAGCCAGTCACAATATGAAATGAACATACATTTGACTAGACATTCTGCCACTAGCTGCTTAGAGAACATGAAATGCCTCCACAGTTAATGTCACTGCAGCTGGGTCCCACTCCCATCAGAAGGGACCAGCATCACTGAAGTGTATTTCAGATGGAAATCTGTTAGTTTGTTGACCTTGGTCCTACGCATCTGCTTCTGGGGCAGGTCTTCAGTTCTATTCTCATAGGTACATTACTTGACAGCAGTATGCGGCCAACATGTTCAAATTAAGTGTCAGCTCAGAAGTGCACAGGCCAAATCATTCCACGGTACCTGGCATACAGGGACAGGGGCACCCAGGGCTGAACTGTGGCTTCAGTTTGATTTCTACCCAATAAGCTTAATGACTGGAGCACATCTTTACTAAAGGACATGTGAGGACACCTTCTAGGACTGACACCAGCCCATAGCTCTTACGTCCTTTAAAACCACCTCAACTCGAAGTCTCTGGGAAGAGTCTAGAACCCACCAAGGAAGCTCTGGTGAGGTTAACTTTTTTAAAAGTCCTCTGTTTACAGAGGAGAAGACTTCATCTAAGAGGCCTCCTAATGCCTTATTTAGGTGGCACTCCTGAAGAAAGGAATTTTCCAGATAACTTAAGTTATTCAGACTAGGAAAAATACGCACAGAAAAATGACGACAAATTGAGGAGAAACATTAAAATTCCAAATTAATGATCAATGGACATAAAACATTAAAATTAATTGGGAACAATAGCAATATCACCAATATAAGAAATGAAGTTAAAAAAAGAAATTAATATTTAAAGACTATCCCATGTCATTGTGACTCTAGTAAAACAGGGGCTCACACGTATGTGTGGGTTATCACAGCTCACTATGATCTTTTTTGGTAAAGTCACCAAATAATGCCCATTAAAAACCACAAAATGTTTGCGGTTTTTGACTTAGTAGTTCAACATCTGGAAGACTTTCCCCAAATAAAACTCCATGACTAAAAATGTTTACTGTTGCATAAAAGATAGTATGTTAACTGGAGACCTCAATGTCCAACAACGCAGGAGTACGTGGATAAATTATATTACATCCATACTTAAAAACCCCATAGATTACTATGAAAATTAAAATTACAAAATTAAGTGAAAAGAGTACCACAGAGACTTGTATCCATAGCGTAATGGTGGAGACCTCAATCCCATCTCAGAGCACAGCAAGACCCACCCTCGGAGGGTTGTTTTGAGGTTTAAATGTGCTAATTCATAGTGCTTTGAAAGCACTCAATGCTTTTGGCAATCATTACTACATTATTATTATATCTAGCAGAATAAGCACATGGACAAAATCTAGAAAAGAAGCAAATTTAAATTTGTTGGGTTATAAGGACTGTGACTGACGGACCACATTTCTATTAGTTTTATAACATGCACATTATGTTTTTTGTTTTGTTTTTTTTTTTAAGCTGAGCCATCCTGCTACCTATTAGCAGCTTAGCGGCAGCTCAGTTCGGGCTGGGCATCGATGAATCACATTATTATTGTATTTACCTTCATGTAAATATGTGAAATGCCTCTATAAACAGTATTTCCTATTACAGTGCCCAGGCGCCTCCTGCAGACCC
>NW_017731922.1:182898-184306 GCF_001890085.2 Hipposideros armiger
CCTTCTGTGGCTGGTGTCTTACCCCCACCCCACCCCACCCACTGACTTGCTTGCTGAGCTGGAAGCCTCAGCTCCATTCCTCACCTTTCTTTACCTGCCACATCTAATCAGTTTCTAAATTCTAACAGCTTCAGATTCCAAAACGTCTGCAGTGCCTGTCCACTCCTGGTTCCCTTTACTACCACTTCCTCTGCCCTTATCATCTCTTGTACAAATTAATGCCACCGCCTCCCAGGAGGCCGATTTGTGTCTCATCTCTCCCTACATCTTTCCTGAGTTTCTTTTATAAAACACACACCCGATCCTGTGATTCCTACATGCTTCGAATTCACTAGTGGTTTCACACTGCCCATAAATTAAAGGCTTACTCCTCAGACTACAGCCGAGCCCCCTGTAGTCCACATTTACCACGTACATTAGCTGTTTGGGGGAGAGGTGGAGTGCCGTCGTCCTGAATCATTCCATGAATTAATTATTTTGATTCTCGGTGCTGATCTGCCAACAACGTTTATTTAAAAAAACAACTTTATTACCGGGTAGCTCTTTACTTTGGCCTTCGGTCATCACTATCAAAAATTTACAACTCACAAGAATACTAGCGCTATTACTTCATGTGCAAGGCATATTTTATTTATTCCCTTCCTTTTGCCTCCTCTCCTTTGAAGAATCTAATTCCTGAGTGTCCATGCGGGCTAGTGCTATTTCCTAAGACAGTAATTAATACTGCACCTTAAATACCACACACCCTGCTCCCCCAAAACTTGAGTTTCCCACAAGAGTAAATGAGAAGAAAATGTTTGTTTCATATGAAGACCAAGTTTCCTATTCAAGAAGGTAAGTTCTGGACACTCCTGGGAAGAACCACTAATGGTACCAGAATGGAATGACACACAAACTACTGCTTACTGAGCTAAGCGAGCTTGCTATCAGGAACACGTCCTCATCACAACAACGCCTTTCTAAGGCAAGCACCAGCCCACAGTGTTGGCCAAATATTTTTCTAAGTACTTTCCCAAGAGAAACTCGTTTAATCCTCACAACCTTCTTCACAGTAGGTGCTATTGGTTTCCATATTCATAGATGAGGAAGGTGAAGTACAGAGGTTAAGTGACTTGAGCAAGTGACTTGCTAGGAAATGGCGGTGCTGAAGCAGTGTGACTCCAGGGCTCTCACTTGGCCCCCCACCCCACGCACAGCTGCTGAGCAGAATGGTAAAGGCAGAAAGGTGAGGAGAACATCTGAGGCCAACTATTAGTTAAGCAGACTGGATTTTCCTTTATCAGACTTGATGGGGAGAAACTGGTCTGCAGCTGCCAGCCTTCAGGGTCCTGAGAAGCTGGTCTTAGATTGGGGCTTGGGTTTTGGATTAAGGAAGCCGCGCCTCCTGGAAAATTTGAGGCCTGTGCAG
>NW_017731922.1:187231-188474 GCF_001890085.2 Hipposideros armiger
AAAAAAAAAAAAGCTTGTTCAACAGTTTGTGCTCTGAAACCTGTTATTAAAGAAGATGGGCTCTACAGCCCTGATAGGGCCATGAGGGTACCCAAAAATCTAAGTTTAGAGCCTCTACTATAGAGAAGTATAAGGACAAAAATACCTATTTTTATACCTTTTACCTTTAAATGAAGCATTCCAACTTCTTACCCCTTAGAACATCTGATTAATTTGAAGCACTTCTGAAACAGTTGAGGCTGCAATTAGTATTTTAAAAAACAGAAACTACTTTCAATGTTCTCTACCTAAAGTGCTTCATGTTACTTTAACCATTTTGTCAATTAAAGCTGTGGGGGGTGGGTTAGAGAGAGAGACTGATTTATCACATTCAGTGGACTTGTTCCAATTATAACATTCTGGATTTTATTTTGGGACCAAAGCTGGCTAAACTGCAGATGGCTAAATTGTCACTTTCTGAAGACATGGATTCCTGATTAGAAGTTTTAAAAGGTAGGCCCACTGTTTACCAAGCTTTCGGGAATGGAGGGAGCTACATCCTGGGTACTCATTCCTGGCACCTCCTGTTTTCTATAAACTAGACTTGGGTTGAGACAAGGATCCAGGCACTGGCTGGCAGGACTTAGCCTGCTGACTACTGGTTACCAATTGTTGCTACAGAATGTTCAAAAATTTACACATAAAAATTACTCCAAGAGAGGATCACAATAACCTATGTTGAAATAAAGAAAACACTGGCATTTGGACAGGGAAACACACCAAAAAAGTAACAAATAAACAAACCAATCCACCAAATATTGTAACTTTTGGAGGAAAGTTGGCAAGCAGGCCATGAACTGGGGCAAGATATGATTAATGGGTTAATTATTGAGTGCTTAGAACTATTTAAAGAATTTCGTACTTTAGGGTTTTAAATGTTATACACCTTTAAAACTTTTGCATTTTAAAATGTCACTGTGTCTAAGAAGTAAAACTATTCAAACTTGGGATTTGGGAATGACATCAATGATAGATACAGAAGGAAAGGCTGTGTAAGTGTGTGGTGGTGGTGCGGGGTGGGGGCGGGGGAGGTTCTGAGCGGGAAAGGTAAGCTCCCTGTGTGGCTGAATTAGAATGTTCTAATTTAAAATATACATGAATGTCACATTCATTACATTTGATTATAGTTTAAGAGTATTTCTTTTTATCAGAGATATAAATTCTGCGGATAATGCAATGATAAAATATAGTGCTTTGGTGGGAG
>NW_017731922.1:189074-213256 GCF_001890085.2 Hipposideros armiger
TTAGTTCACTGTTTGTAAGAGGAGTTAGGTCCCTAACTCAGCCCAATTCAACCAGGTAACTGTCTCCCCAGAAGGACATTCAGAGAAGAAATAGCTCTTGAAAATACCAGAAGTGAAGAGAAATAAAAGGTCAGATGATCAAGTTGAAGAAAGAAGAAATTAGAACAAAAAGCCAGGGAGATAGAACACAGAACAGGACAGGATAAAGCCAGAAGATCAACCCAGGAGGTAAAACACACTGAATTAACAGGAATTCCAGACAGAAAGAGAGAACAGAGGGAAGGAAATTATCCAAGAAATAACACATGACAAACTTCCCAACTTGAAACACACGTGTTTACAGATAGAAGACCTCACAGAGTAGCCAGCACAAATGAATGAAAAGACCAACCTCGAGGCCTATCATTTTGAGACGTAAGACCCCGAGGGAACAAGACAAGATCTTCAAACCTTCCTGAGGAGCAGGTCAGAACACATATAAATAATGACTGATAATCAGAACCCCAGTCCCCTCAACTGCAACACTAGAAGCTACAGGACAAGCCAGGAGTCAGGACACCAAGCTAATGAGAGAAAACGATTTCAAATCTAGAATTCTATACCCAACCGACGCTGCTCATGACTGTGGACAGACATTTTCAGTAGATGAGATCTCGATGTCTTTACCTCCCACGCACCCTTTCTCAGGAAACTGTACTCCATTAAAGGAGGGTCCCAACTAAGGAAGGTGAAGATCGGGGATTCAGGAAACAGCATTCAATAGAGGGAAGAAGTAAATAAATGATGATTATGATGACGATGATGATGATGAAGATGATGAAGAATGCCCCAGGATAACAGTTATGCAACAGACCTAAAGAATAAATATCCCGGGCCGGCCGAGTGGCGCGTTGGTTAAGAGCTGGCTTGGGACACCAGCTCTGAGCAGCAGGGCCCCGGTTTGGATCCCACATGAAGGCCAGTGACACTGTACCCTCTACAGCTAAGATGGTGAACAACAGCTTGACCTGGAGCTGGGCTGCTGTGAGTCACCCGGATGGCATAGGTTGCAGCCCCTGCTGCAGTGGGCTGCCATAAACTACCGTGTGTGGCTGGCAGCCAGCGTGAGCAGCTGGCAGCCGGTGTGAGCTGCCAAGAGCCGCCGTGAGCGGCCGTCCAGAGGCCGGCGACCGATCTGCCTCAGCTGGGAAGAGCACAATGATAATACCAACATGGGCCAGTGAAGCAACATCCTCCACAACTAGACTGAAGAACAAAAGGACAGCAACTTGTTAGTTCCCCTCCCCCCAATTCCCCAGCACTGTTCCCCCCCCCAAAAAAGGGAAGAATTAATATCCCAATTGGAAAGTCTGAATTAAAAAGATATGGTACAAGAGAATAGAAAGCAAATAAAAACATGAATTAGTAACTCCAGAGAAATAAAAAGCTTTAGAAGAAATATAACCATAGTATACTTCATAAGTATGAGAGTTAGGTGTTAAAAAATGGGAAAAAGGATCAGTAAATAACACAAACAGCAGTCAAAGTTTATTGTTGAGAAACGAGAAGCTGGCAGAGGAATCCGGAATATGGTCTGAGGAGGGTGGAGCAGAGACGTCTGTTTTAATAACCTGCATGGCACTAACACGATTTTGTAACCTACGGACATGTATTGCTGATAAAAGTAAAAGTTAAATGTTCCAAATTACTTCATTTTCTGCCCGTCATTTGGGCCTAGGATCTTTAATCTGGAGGAATCACCATGTGATATGTAAGCATAAAATAGTTAAGGCTGCAACTAGTAAAGGTGGGAGACACAGAACCAAAAGGAAGGAAAAGAGCATGCTGGCGCGGGCCTGCTCATACTCACCATCTCTCTGGCTATTTCCAGCGCTTCCTGTAGGCCATAGAGCCTGCCACAGACCAGGTAGATTCCATTGGCCCAGAGAATACAACCCTCATGGACCCAAAATTCATTGCTGTCAAGAGGTAGTTCAGGGATTTGTAACTCCAGCTCGGGGCCACCTTCTGAAGTGGTGGGCATGGGGGGCTTTGAGTCCAAAACAGTCTTTTCGCTACCGCCCTCCGTGGTTGCTTTTTTACAAGGGAGCCCACGGGACAGGGACCGAGGGCCTCCGCCACAGTCTTCCGAGCGGTGTCGCCGCTTAAACCTGGGGTGGGCGGCCAGGCTCCTCTGCTCCTTCTGCTGCTGCTGCTGCTCCTCCTCCTCCTCAGTGTCCGTCTTGGAGCCGTTGGAAGCACTTTTGTGCCGTACCTTAACTTTGCTCTGCATTTCCGTGGCCCTCTTAGGGGGCGGGTTCTTCGGGAGAGTGGCTGCATAATCTTGGGGATAAAAGGGTCCAAAGAGGTCACCCATGTTCCGGTAACTGGCCCACTTGCCACACAGACAGCAAACCAGGTGCCCCATAACAGAAGACTCTGTCACCACAGGTCCCTGCAGCATGAAGGACGAAGCTGGGAGCGCCTTGCTTTCGGTGCTGCTGGGTGGAGGAGTCAGAGACCTCTGCCCCTTGCGACCCCTCACCAATTTGGTCTGTTCTTCTTCTTCAGCGTTGATGATTGTACAAACGGCTCCAAGTTCACACTTATTTACTACGTGGATGTAAGGGAAAAAGGACTTGTTCTTGGCGTCAGTTTTATCCAGTGGCTGGGTGGCATACTTCAGTTTGATCTCGGGTTCCTGGGGCTCTACGATGGGGGCTGCTTGTTTGGTTTTTCGCTTCCTTGGCTGTGCCCCAGGCTTCCTTCTCTCCCTCCTTTGCCTCTGCTTTTTTGGCTTTGGCTCTCCATCCGCAGAACCTTCTGGGACCTGAGGGGGTGGAGGGGGCGGGGGCGGGGGCTGCTGTTTCTTTTGCTTATTCACACTACCTATGGGCCTCCCCTTCTTCTTTCCTGAAGGGAAATAGCCCTTCGGGGGGAAACCCTCTTGTTTGGGGGAAATCATCACTGTGTCTGTCTCCTTCTCTTCAGCCTTGGGGTTGGCCTCAGGGGCCAGCGCGCCCGCTGGAGGTCCATTCTTAGAGTCTGGGAAGAGTAAGGGTGCTGCCCCACCCAGGGAACCATCTGGTCTCCCCTGGTTACCCCCAGGCTTCTGTGAGGTTGCCGATGTCACGGCACCGGGGGGTTCCTTCCCAGCAGCGACTGTGTCTGGGTGTGTCTCGGTCTTCACTTTGTCGTCCCCGATGCCACGCCACTCCTCCGAAGACCTGGCAAGAGGCTTTTCTACGCTCACCTCCTGGCTTGTTGGACAGACCAGGGCAGACGCCGCCTCGCCCTTCCTCTTCTCCATCTCGGCATCCTGAGCAGCAGCAGCCCCGCCTTCGGGAGGGCCGCTCTTCAAAGACAGTATGTCATCCAGGGTAACCGTGTCTCCCCCAGCCTCTGCGCTGTTCGAGGACGCACTCCTCCTAATATTTGGGGACGTGATCTTCTGAACTATAGCTTCCAATTTCAGGCCCCGACCTTTCCGTGGGGGCAGTATTTTGGTCTTAGCAGGGCCTGTGAGGGTAACAGCAGGGCAGTTTCTACTGTCTGGGCTCTGCAGGTCCTTGGTGGATTCCCTCTTAGGGATGGACTTGAAGTCCTGACTGTGAGAAAGATGGGCATAGGAATTGAACGCTTTGTCAGCGCCTTCTTTCGATGGGTGAAGGAGACGTCCCTTATCTTCAGTGTTACTGTTCTTCATGTCCTGTGACTGTCTCTTACTGGGAATGGGAGAGATAAAGGAACGAACGCGTCTCCTCATAATTAAGGGGTTTTGAGAAGAATGATCCTCTTGACCTGGAAGCCGCAACATAACGTTACTAGGTTTGGATGACTGTGCGGACTCAGCCAGTCCATGCCCATCGGTCTCATGGGGCGGTCCATACCGCTTTTGATTGGACATTCCTGGAGGACCGCTGCTTTTGGCTGGAGAAGTCTGCCGAGAAAGGTCCCAACCAGATTCTTGTAACTTCTGGGAGCCATGCTTCAATTCGATGCCTTTGTTCGACAGGCCGTCACTAGACATGAGGCAGCGCCCACCTTCCTGGCCGCTGGGGTCATGGTACGTCCCCATCGGTGGGCCATACATCATACCGTCTTTGTCATTCTTCAGAGGGCTCCGCACTCTGTCTAGAAACTGTTGCTGCCGTGGGCTCTTCCGTGGCCCCTCCTGCCTGTGCTGGGCCGCGGCGATTACTCCCTGAGCAGAGCTGCTGCTCCAGTCTTTATATTCCTCTTGCTGCTGTTGGTACATCTGCCTCTTATAATGGAGCTGAGAATTTAAACCTGTGTTGGGGTCCCCATAAGCATGAGCTCGAGTGTTTGTGTGATAAGCAGAGGCCAGGCTTTCTGAGTTGGGAGAAAAGGGAGCGTGTAAAGAACTCCTGTTGGCCCTCTCTGAAAAGGTCATGTGTGGGTTCATGTGGTGCGGGTCTCCCCCTGGGCCTCTGCTCCTCCCAGGAGACATCTTCAATTTCTCTGAAAAGTCATGGTACTGGGAAGGGGACCGACCCCTCATGCCCTCGCGACCACCCACTCTGCCAGGAACCCGCCGCACGGGCGTAGGTCTGCTGTCCTGTGGGCCATAGTCTGAGATGGAATCGTGGGTGGCTGCTCCAGGGCTGGCATGGCCTCGGTAAGACTCATGCTTGATGCTCGTGGGATGGCAGTGGTCTCCAGATTTCTTGTTGTTGAAGCTAGCCTGGGATTTGGATTGTTCAAAGTCTTCCTCTTTTATCTGCCCGCTCTGGGATTTCAGTTTTGTTTCCATGGACACCAACCCACCTGGAAGAATGACCGATTGACTTAAACTGGGATTGAGACGTTCGTTTCTCCCAAGTCTGGTGTCAGCACCCATGTGTCCCAGTGAGTGAGCCCCTGGGTCCCTGACAATCTGTCTTAGAGGGGAAATATCACAGATCACGGATCTTCTTTCAGAGAGGGAGCCTCCGGGCTCATGGGCTGACGACTGAGGCTCTATTTCAAACTTTCTGGGAATTGGATAGTCAGCCAAATTGATCTGTTTCATTTCAGGAGCTGTGCTGCTGGATTTCCTCTCCCAGGGGCCCCAGTGGGGGTTTTCTAACAGGGACCCAATGCTTTTGTTCAAAAGGCCCCTGCTAGCTAATTCATTGGTTTGACTAATTAGTACATTAGGCCTCGTGGCTCCTTCTAGGCTACTAGCCATGCCCTGATGCTCCTGAGTACTCCTGGAGTACCTCCTGTCCGGGTGGTGGTGGTAACCCTGGAGTACTTCCTGCAGGAGGCTGGGGAACTTCTCATTTCTACCCTTTCGCTCCCCATGGCCAGCGAAATCCCCCTTATCTTGTCCTGTAGGATACTGAGGAAAGCCGCTGACACTTCTTGGCACGGCCGACCCAAAACTGTCTTTGTAACTATAGCGCAGGCTGCCGGGAGATTTGCTGGGCTCAGTTCTGCCTATAAAGCCAGGGCCCATGGTGGGGTGCCCGCTCTGGCCACTGCCCTCTCCATTGTGGTTGGAGTTATTATCTCCGCTCTTGTTTCCTTTGCCCCCTCCACCCGGAGGCTCTGGCTGTGGCAGTGATGCGTGACTGGTTTCCTTGGCCCCACCGGTGCTGGGTGGCCTTTGAATGGCTGTGGGGTCATCCTCTTGGGAGCCTTTATCTTGCCCACCAGGCTTTTCTACCCGACCTGTCATGGCTTCCCGGGAGACGATCACCCCAACAGTTTTCTCATTGACTTTTGGGTTGCCCTCAGACGACGACGCCGTGTCCTTAGCACCTGGCGAGGAGGCCTCCTCTCTGGCTGCAGGACTGCCACTGAGTCTGGGGGCTTCATTCTGAGCACCTTGTGCTGGGGAGGAACCGGCTTTCTCTGAGGCTCCACCCTTGTACGTGGTGTCAGAGCTGGTGCTCTGGCCACTCAGCTGCCTCACTCTCTCGCCTTGATCCTCAGAACTGCTGGAGCAGCCTCCGTCTGGTGACTCTGCCACTGGGGACTTCAGTTGTTCTTCAGGCTGTGAGGAGCCTTCGGAGTTTGTGCAGCTGTCTGCTTTCTTAGAAGAGGAGGAGGGCCTCTTGGAGGTCTTCTTCTGGGGTGTTAGGGCATCGGAAAGCAGCATGTGCTGGACAGTATTTGGGAGATTGGCCACCTGCGTACTCAGGGCACTCAAACTACTCAAGCCAGGATCTGTCAGCCGCTTCTCTGGCACCCCTTCCAGTCCAAAGCCTTTGAAGCCTGCGGCATGAGAGTTGGGGCTAGGCATCATGGACGGGGTGGGGCTGAGCTGTGGCATCAGCTGCAGGATTCTGTTTCTAGAGCCCACGGGAACATTGCCTTGCCCACATTGGAGGCTCTCCCCACTCTGCATAAGAGGGGATGGGGTAGAGCTACAGCTCGGAGACTGCACCACAGAGGCGGCGGGGGAGGGGTTGGAGATGGGGCTGAAGTTCTGATGGAACTGCATGGGGGACCTCACAGGGACCTCAGGCTGGCTGTACTGGCCCACCTGGCTCTGCAGGGGCAGCTTGGTGGCAGCGTTGGTGTACTGCATCACGTGCTGAGAGGGATGCTGCGGCTGTGGCTGCGGCTGCGGCTGCCCCTGCTGGGTCCCTTGTGGAATCTTTGCCTGCTCAAAATTTTTCATCGACTGAGGCTGATAGCTGTAGTTTGACTGTGTCCCGTAGGCCTGTGCATTCGAGCCCACGCTGTGCCCTTCGTACTGGGAGCCGGCATTCACACTGTAACTGCCGTCGTAGCTCTGCCCGGACTGGCTAAAACGCTGTGGGGAAGGGAAGGAGGAGGAGGAGGAGGAGGAAGCGGTGGCAGAGGACTGGTAGTGCTGGCCAAATTGGCCCACTCGTAACTGGTAACCAGCCGCAGAGGACGGCAGAGTCGAGGGCCGCTGCATGGGCTGCAGGTGGGACGAGCCGGACGCTGCCTGGCCGGTGGCTTGGGGCAGAGGCTGATGGGATTGGTAAAGCTGTTGTCTCAGCTGCTGGACTTGCTGCTGCTGCTGGCTGGAAGCCTGCTGTTGGTACTGAGTGCTCCCTGGAGAGAAAGGCCCTGTGTAATCCTGCTGATAATGAGACACACCACCAAGGGCAGAGTGCTGTGCTTGAAACTGGCCCACGTGGCCCTCACTCCCGTACTGATTGCCAAAGCTGCTTCCCTGGGGGGGTCCGTAGCTCTGCACGGGCCCAGAAGGCCTTCGCTGAGGAGGCTGCGGGGTTCCTGTGGCCACAGGGTCTTTGTTGCCTGCCATGTAGTAGAAGTCTCCAGCCTCTTTCCTGAAACCCTGGTAGCCTTGATGGCCAGAGGTCTCGCTAGCCATCGCCGCCGCTGCTGCAGCTGTCCCTCGTCGCCCACCACTGCTGCTGCCACTGCCACCACTGCTGCCACCTGCACCCCCAAAATTCTGGAACATCTGGGCCTGACGAGGACTGAACTCCTCTATCCGGGACGAGCTGTGTACCTCCTGTGGGTAGCTCTGCTGGTTTCCGTGGTAACTGCTTTGCTCTCGAAAGGACTGCATACTGTTCAGCAGCACAGCAGCGGGCCAACTGCCCTCCTGGAAACGGAGAAAAGGGAGGAAAGTATGAGACACGCACCCTCAGCACAAACAGAATCAAGTCCAGATGACAGAGGGGTGTGGCAGTTCAGATGCCCACACGAAACTGAATGGTTTGAAATTCATCTCCTTTTATTTCTTACCCTAGCCATTTCTGAAAATGCAAATATGCAGAGAAATGGCCTAAAGAGTGAGGCAGGAGTCTACGGTAGTATCAAAAGAAACACTCTAGGTAAAAACAAACTCAATACACTTAATACAGTAAAAACCTCATTATTAGATTACCTCCCATTCAATTGGGTGAAAATACGGGGTTGTGTTATTACTGTCAATAAAAAAACAGCAATTTTTAGATAAATCTTCCAGTTATGGTGGCAGAGGGGTGAGAAAAACACTTTCGTTTCTTTGCTTTCATGTATGTATTAAGACTGGTCACTGAACTAATAAGCGTCTCAATGCTGAGGCAGTCACTCCATGGGCTACCCGCTCCTCGACTTTTTGAGAAATTGACTGGCCTGAGAACGGAAGTCAGCCCCTTCTATTCAAACCCATGTTACTGCAGCTTTACTGTAATTACCAACTACCTGTGATGACTGGTGACCCCAGGAGACTGAATTCTTATTACTGCAGAGATTCCTACTGCTACAGCCAGCACACAAACTTAAGGGTTAGCCTCTTCTTGGCACATAACTATGTCCAAGGCAGCCCTCTCAACCACCCATCCACTCCCAGGGAAAGGGCTCGCAGCGTAAGCCAAAGGAGCAGTGACTATCCTTGAAGATTCCTTTTGGAGGTTTGCAAGAAGTTCCAGCACCTCTAATCCCCAGGTAGTTTTTTTATTTCCCAATCTAATATTCACATAGTTACTTTTGATTGTTACTATGAAAGAGGGAATTGAAACAACTGCTTTGCAGGACAGCCAAAGATACAGAGGAAAACAAGAATTCATCAAGCCTAGTACCTAGCCTCCTCCCAAAGTCATCCATTGGGTCAATACTTTGCATTACCCTTGCTGATGTAATTAGCACGTCAGGTAATGCTCCTCTTAAACAGTTAATCAAGAGCTGATTTTATTTTGTCATTTTGCCTGGGCCTGTCTCCTTCTGAGTCAGAGATAAGTATGACAAAGCCAAACTGCTCCTAATGACTTTAAAATCAATTATTTCAAAAAGAAGTTATGAAACACATATGGGCTAGGGTAAGTTAAGGCAAAAAGTTTATCTAAATGGCTTATGAAGCTAGTTTCTTAGTTCACTCTTAGAGTGGAGGGGCTGAAAATGGGGTTACCCACAGGAAAGTCAGTGATTCTTTTAAAATAAAAGGTAAGTCAGATTCTTTATCTCTACGCCCTGAAGTGGCTCCCCATCTCATTCCAGGTGAGGCTGATCTGGGAGGCCCCATTGCATCTCTGACTTCCTGCTGTCTCCTAGCTCCTGGGATGAATCACTGGTATTTCTTCACAGGAACTTTGCTCTCACCAGCAATGTTCTTCCTCCATAGCCACGCGGCTTGCCCCTCTTCCTTCCTTCCAGTTTCTGGGCAAATGTCACCTGACTGGGAAGGCCTTCCCTGGCCATCCTATTAAAAACAGCTAACTCTACACCCTCATGCGGGCTTTCCCAATCTCCCTCCCCCCAGTACTTAATCCCAGCAGACACCGATACACTTCTTGTATACTGTCTGTCTCTCCCCCACTAGAATGTAAACTTCCTAAAGGGCAGAGACTTTCGCCTTGCTGTAATCCTGCCATTGAAACAGTAAGGAGCACAGGGCAGGTATTCTGTGAACCAGTAAATGGTATAAGAACCAGGCCTTAGAGAACGAGGCTAGAACTTACGTATGCATGGGTGGTGGTGTGATGAGAATGGCAGAAGAGAAAACAACTCGAATGATCTAAAAGCAGAGCCTGTCAAATTCTCCAGGTCCAGTTCCAAGGGGCAAAAACCCAACTTGAGTTGACATGAGAGCCGTGAGGAGACTTCAGCAAGTAAACACGGATCACAGTTGAAGATGGTCAGTAACTCCACCTCAGGGAGGAGCTTGACCCACTTCTTCCTGAAATATCTTAAGTCTACAATAGATAGACAAGGGTCTACTACTTTAATATTAAGTTTGATTATATAATCACATGACTTAAGTCATCTTTAAACATACAAGTAATCTCAGAATCTAAAGGAAACCACTTCTCATCCTTTTCAAAATACATCCACAGCAGACTGTGCTGTGTTCCAGTGAACCTGTTGGGAACAGCTAATCACTATTGTAGTGCCTGATTTACACACCAATCATCTGATGCCTACAGCACTGATATCCTCACCTCACTTTACCGACGAGGAAACCGAAGCAGAGTCCACAGACTACCAAACAGCACTCTGCCCCCTCAGGCCACGTTCTTAACACTACTGGACCCAGAGGGTCTATGGCGGGTCAGTGACAGCTGCCACTCATCCTGTCAAAGGTCGGCCTTGAAAGTGGGTGGCCACCAACAATACTTTTAAGTATGTCCCTTCCCTGAATCCCTCTCACAAGGCTTCCCCCATTACTTCTAGGACTGTCAACAAGGATTCTGTCCACACAGTTACTTGTCCTGTTGTGGTGTGCTCCTACCCTAGTGCTCAGTGCCAGTGGCCTTCTCTATATGATAAAAGGTGACTGAAGAGTTAATTCCAACAAAAAAAACAAAATCGGCAGTTTAATGGAAAGCTTCCAAAAGAGAATTGCTCCATAAATAAATATTTTACATGTTGTTTAGCTAATCCTTCTGTAACTAAAGTCAGGCTTCCGAAAGATTCAAGTGGATAAAGGCTGTTGCCACTTGCTCCCAATTTTTCCTAAACAGGAGCTGCTAAGAGCTCCAGGCCGCTTACTTTAAAATCAGCAAGTTCCGCCTCAAGCTGCCGGGCTGGAAAAACAGATCTGGGTATAATTCCTTCAGCTCTCCTCAGCCCTTCTCCCCCTTGTTATGGCTAGATGGGGGGAAAAAATCACAGCCAAATACCTCCCGCAGGGTACCATCACACTAAATAGTCTTAGTCTACATGAAGTATCTAACACCAGAAAGTGGGTGCAAGCCATCTATTTTAAGAGTCTCAAGTAAAGCGATTAGGAAAACCAACTATACTGGCAACTGAAATGTAAATCCAGTGTAACTGTAATTTTAGCATTAGCATATAAAATAATTTCCCAATAGATCATTCCAATACTATCCCATCATTTGAAAAAGCAAAGCATAGGTGAAATAAGTTTATAGCATCATGATTAATGACAAACGCCTGAATTTCCTTGTTTGCATGAACACAGATGTAGTAAAGAAAAGCAGACACTCCAAAGGAAGTCACCCACAAGAATATGTATACACACTTTGAAAAAGGTTTACTAACGCCTCCCTCCCCCACTCGCCCTTGCCCTGACTTTCCCTTTCCTGGTTTTTTAGCATTTTCCTAACTTTCTGAATGGTTTCAGGGAGCCTGTGGAGGCGCACTAGTGATTGAGGTCCAGAACTTTTTATGCCCACCCGCCGACCTCACTATGACCACTGCTCCCAGCCTGTGGGCGTGTGCGCTCTGCACCCTATTGCGGGCCAATGACTGCAGTCTACAGAAAACCAACATTAATTAGCTTCCTCTGTCCTTCCTTCAATGTCCAACTTCATCCGACTCCCATTTCAGCCTCTTCTACACAAAGTTCTCCACACTGTCCTTTCAAGTACCTGCTTCCTCTTTCATTTCAGGTTTAACCATTGCTTTTCTGCTTATTTGCCTTCCTTGCCTTGAAAAAAATGCACTAATCCTCAAGACATGAACACCACATATGTTTCTAGTTACAGTTATGGCCCCTGTCAGGTGGATTACTCTGTTTGCCCTCCAGCCTCACTCCTCACCCATCTCTTCCCTGCTCTGTGCCCACAGAGACTGTCAAGAGGCTCCCCGGCCCCTCTGGCTTCCGGCCAAGTTTGGCTGGAATGAGGCAGGAGAGGTGCGAAGGAGGAATCTGCTCTGCCAGCACCTATCCCGCAGCCACTGAGGCTGGGTGATGGCTAACCTCCGGTGAGGCAACCTAAACAGCCCCCTTGTTAGGCTCTTGTCATCCAGGCCGAGGTGTAGTAACAAGTCCTGTACTGTCGGCCCAGGAGACTGACTCCACTTTCTCCATCGCTGTCCCCAAACCCTGCTCACCCTTTGTAAAGGGTCCCAGGTCTGCACTGGTCAACTCAGCAGCAGCACCATCTCCAAGTTTTGCAGATCAGAGGCTGGGCTACCTTTCCAGAACTCCTTTCTAGCATGGTTCTGGGTTAGGGCTGACAAAGAGAAGCACAAACAAGATTTGGAAGGCAAAAGAAAGGGGAGGCTGATACTCCCCAGGGAGTCCCCAGGTAGCTAGCTGCAACAGTCTCGAATCATAGCGCTTTCTGCTCCTGGGAACTGCTCACTGTGGGGCTTCATTCAGTCTGAGATGATCAGCAGCAGCTTCCCTGACCTTCCAGTGGCTGGGTAAACCCTTCATTCTGCTGTGAAAACACTTCATACCTGGGGTGGAAAGCTCCCCCTTTCCTGAGTGAACCCTGAATAATACAATTAAGCAAGCGCTCCTCAAATTACCCAGTTTGAGTGTGCCATCTGTTTCCTGCCAGGACTCTAATACAGTCAGCTCTTCTCTCATCCCTAGGATTTCAGGGTAGAATATTATCACTTGGGGAGCAAGAGACTTCTATTTCATGCAGTATAGCATACCAGAGGGACTAGAAATCCTGAAGAAAATACCTAGAAATATCAGACAAAATTCACAGCCAAACTGCAAGAAAGAAATGTCCAGGGTTCAGCGTCGGAGGGGGCACCAAGCTAAGAGTGGCTAGTGGGTGCTGGGCTCCGGCGGCCGGGGTGGGGGTGGGGGTGGAGTGAGGTTTGCAGGGCTTGTTAGCCATATGGCAATGTTTCAGTGACCACGCAGGGGCAGAAGACAGGCCTCCAGCCCTCTTTAGGTGGTAAGGGGGAGGTGGAACAGTCACTTCCACACGTAAAGACTGAGCCGGTCAACTTGTGGCTGGAATCATTTCTATAAAGATGACAAAATACTTTTATTCCTAGGCAGTCAACTCATTTTCGATGACAAAAATGTTGTTCTTTCCTCAAATGGCCCAACTTACCATCCTCAAGAAAAGCCACAAGCCTCTCTGATAGCCTAAACCAGAAGCTTTAGAAGAGCCCCAAATGCATCCCTGCCGCGAACTCTGCATTTAAGATAGAACCCTGCTCCTTCTCCATTTCCTGTATTTGCCCTTTACTTCTCCTGCCTTGTCACTGCCATTTTCATCTTTCTTGGATTAGAATAACATCTTCAGAAACTCTCTTTCCCGGCACCAGTCACCTGGAACAGCTTTGCCTCACCTGCTGCTCTGACAACACTGCCATCCCCACAGGCCTTCAAGGCCTCTGGCATCTTTCCAACCCAATTTCTGCTCCACTACACCCTCTCAAACAAACCTGCTGGCTCCCCTCTGTGGCATCGCCCCACTCTCACCTGAGGCCTTCTCTGAAGCGTGCTTGGGTCCGTAAATTCCTTCCTACCATGTCAGGTCATATGGCTTTCAGAATCTTAGGAGCTCCTGAAATGTGATCCTCTCCACAAAGTCTTCCTTAAGGCAGAGCCTTTGCTGGCTTTTCCCCCCTTAGTAAGAACTTAGTGAAGTGCAGCTGCCTTTAATCAGCAGCTAAGGTATGTGCTACTGATGTAATAACTACCATTTATTCTATTTGTCAGGCGCTGTGTGGTTTTACATTTTTTCAACTTATGGATGGGGGGAACCCAGATAAGTTACATAATTTGCCAAGTTACTCTCCTAGGATAAACTAGAGCTGATATTCTGTAACTCAAATTCTTTTGGTCTAAAGCCCAATGTTCTTTTCTTTCACTGCACCACAAACTGATCAAGGAGCCCCCAAATCCAGGTTTCAAAAAATCCTGACAAACGCCTTTGTCCGATCTATAACTGTAGCTATCGCCTATTGACTGACTGCATGTCTACAACAAGCCATACACCGTACCGGGTGCTTTACGTAAATAAATATATTTAATCTTCACCATACTCTAAGAAGTATCAGTGCTCCTTTTTGTAAAGTGAGGCTCACAGAAGTTAAACGAGCAAACATTCACAATAAACAGAGAGGTGGGGTATGGAGGGCTCACCCCAGAGCCTAGTCTGTACTTCTGGCAGAAGCCTTCCTTGAATTAGCAGCAAGACTCTCACAAGCCAGGAAGCATTTTAGAAAGGCATCTTGAAATCTTCTAGAAGTGAGCTGACTGCTCGTATCTAGATATACCCGTGTTCTCTCCGTTAGGTATATGTACACACGGGTTCTTCCTAAGTAGACCAGGCACAAAGATTTGCCCAGTGACTTGATTTTTCAAATGCTATGTCCTGTTGGCAGCTGGGCAGCGGCTAGACTTTTCTCAGTGACTGGCAGGTGTCTCAGTATAGTTAGGCCTTTAGAAGATGTGTTGATGGTGCTGATTTCCACCCTGGCTTGGGAGCCCATAAAGCAGCCTAAGGAGCCAACTCTAAGAATTTTCAAGTCAGTCGTCTTCTAGAGGAAAAGAAACCTTCCAGAATGCTACCGACCTAAAAGGTTTGCTCTCTGCAGGTCAAGACTTGTATTATATTAATCATACAAGCTATAGAAAATATCCACCTTTACCCATGATCAATACATGCTGGCAAATAATAATAATAATAATAATAATAATAATAATAATAATAATAATAATAATAATGTGTGGGCACAAATTTATAGGTATTAAATTTTCTCAAAAAATTTAAGAGATGACATTCCACCACGGGTGAAGCTGGTACAAAGAATAACGAAAGCAGCATAAATTATTACAACTCTTTCAAAAAGCAATTTGGTAATACAGTCGTGTGTTCCTTAACGATGGGGATAAGTTCTGAAAAATGAGTTGTTAGGTGATCTCGTCGTTGTGCAAATATCAGAGAGGCACTAACACAAACCTAGATGGTATCACTGATCACACACCTGGACTAAATGGGACAGCGCCTGGGCTACAAACCTGTTCAGCATGATGCTGTACTGAACAGGGGCGACAACTGTAACACAATGATAAGAATTTGTGCATCTAAACATATCTAAACATAGAAAAGGCATAGCACAAGTGCAATATATAATAAAAGATAAAAAATGGTCCACCGGTACAGGGCACTTATGAATGAATGGAGCTCACAGGACTGGAAGTTGCCCTGGGTGAGTCAGTTGAGTGAATGTGGAGGCCTAGGACATACAGCACACCACTGCAGGCTTTATAAACACTGTCCACAAGCCCTCCCCCTGCTTCTTTTCGACAGGGTCAGAAATAGAACCTTGAAGCCGTCAAGGCTACTCTATGAACGGGGATGTGGGCTGGACTGATTGGAAATATCATGGAGAAACTCGCTAGCTAAGGCCCAGATCACCATAACGGTGACTGTCAGGATAGAGTGAAAGGTGGCCTGAGGATCAGTAGGGAATGAGAAATCAAGATGGACAAAGGAACACAGGGGATTGTCATGGTGCTGTGGCTCTGGCTACTGTGTGTTGGAGCAGTGGTCAGAGTGGGACCTTTGCGGCATTCATTAAAAACGGACAGTGTGCAACATGCAGAGGGCATAGAGCTGAGGACTCAGTATTTTGACTTTGATATTTGTTTTCGGTTCCAACTGGCACACAAGGCTCTCTCTGGCAATGAATCGGAAGAAATAAAAATTATCTATGCTTTACATCAGTATTACAACCTGGAAATATTTTGGAAATACAGGGGTAGGCTGGCTGCACACTGCCACCGAAAGCTCTTACTGAAGCGGCAGTGGCACTTAATGCTTGTTATGGCAGGCCCTGAGGACCTGTGTCCTTGGTGCAGGATCTCAGATCCTCAACAAAGAATTGACAGCAATGAACCCTGAAGACCATCAAGTTTGGTCTGGGAGGGCTGTGGCGCCCTCTGAATACGCAGTCCGGTGGGGTGGGGTGGGGGTGGGGCGTAGAACAGGTCAGGAGCTGACTGATTGGAAGTAATGTGTGCACTCAGAACTGAGGTGCTGTGATGAGAGGGAACCCACTGCCCAGCCCCACAGACATGGCTCCCGTCAGAGAAAAGAAACTTCCTTTCCATGGTATTGCAGGGGACCACCATCAGATATATGGTCCGTTACTGACCCAAATAAAACATCACTATGTGGTGCAAGATGGCAAAAATGAGTATATTTTGACCTAGTAATTCTATTTACTAAATTTCTATCTTAAGTGAATCTCAAAACAAACAACCAAACAAAGATCCAAGTACCAACATATTCACTCCAGTGATATCAGTAAGAAAAGACTGGCAAGAAGCTAATTCTTTATCATTTGAAAATGATTAAGCAAATTATGTATGTCCGCTCAACAAAATAGTACATACGCATTAAAAATAACTATGAAGATTCTATGCCACAGTAAATACTTATTATGTATAGTCAGATAAAGAAAGCAGCATATACAAACTGAATACTTAATGTTTTCATTTGTTTTATGCAAATTATGCCTTAATAGATTTAAAACCGAAAGAAAGAAAGAACATAAACTCATACCTGTGCTACGATTACAACTGTCTAAAAATCAGGCATTCATTTAGTCCAGGCCAAAGAAAACTGTATGGAAAAATTAAAACCTTTTAACTTTTCAGAGTGGCAGGATTGTGGATGCATTTTCTTCCTTTGCGTTTCTACTTACATTAATGCTGTGTAGAAAAGAATCACTTTGAAATTTCATTAACATCATAAAAAAAATATACCCCTCACACTATCGCCTATCTTGGCTCAATCTGCTCCTACTGACTGCAAAGCACTTCCCTGCCTAAGGGGAAGGAAGGAGGCAGCGAGGGAGGCAGGTGGGGGAGAGAGGCACTTGCCAGGCAGAATCTCTGCTCCAGGAAACCTGGCACCAACACCACACATGCACCATGGTGCCCAAGCGAGCGTGCACACAGAAATCACCACCTCTGAGCTATTTTTCAGAATCAGGCCTAAAAACAGCTGAATTCCACCCCACAGAGGGCAGGTCTATTTTTAGACATAATCTCAAACAACCATGAGGCTGTAGCACCCTCTTATCTGCTTCCGTAGCTGCAGGGAAATCTGCTCCTGGCCAGGCCAGGGAGTTTGGGTCCCCTCCCCACTCAGTGGGTACCTGTCTAATAGTCACAGGGACATCCCAAGATCAATTCAGATGACCACATATGTGGGGATGGCCAACAGCTCTTGGAAAGGGGGCAAGGGAAGGATGGGGGCGGGGGAGGCAGTGAGGCTATCTCTGGGGCTCCCTGTGGGTTTTCCCTAACTGTGGAGCCTGAGCTTTTAAGATGTTATTGAATTTTTTTTGCATTTAAATGTTCTATGAGTGCATAATTTCTAAACCTTCACAGACAAAAATCACAAAAAGCAATTAGCGTTGCCACTTACAAGCAAAAAGTGTATCATTTTATAATAGCAACATAATTAAAAAGATACCAGAGGACTAATCCAAAGTAGAACTGGGCAAAAGCTACAAGATAAAAATTAAAACTTCACCAAAGAACCAAAAAAGAACTCAAAACTAAAATTAACAAGCCAGAAGAACAATGTATCTAGACAAGAAGACCCAGCAGTATTACAGAGGTCCAGTCTCCACAGATCAGTGTATAGAGAACTAAGAGTTCCGATCAAAATCTCAACAGGGTATTAAAAAATAACTGAAATAATTTCAAACGTATAGAGAAGTACAAGAAATGTATAATGCTCACATACCCCCTTTCAACAAGATTCCTCAGCTGGTGTTTCACATCCTTTGCTCTATTACTTACACGGATTCATCCATTCTCATTCTCTCTCATTCTCTCTCTCTCTCTCCCCCTCCCTATTAGCTTTCCCCTGACCTCTGAAAAGCAGGCTGAAGACCTGAAGCTCCATCACCCCTAAAGACTACGATATATATTTCCCAAAACATGGACACTCTTCTTTTTGGCGGGGGGAATCCGGGGAAGGGAGCAGTGTTGGGGAATTGGGGAAGGAGACCAGCCAAGTTGTTGTTCTTCAATCTTAGTTGTGGAGGGCACCAGTCGCCATCTGGCTGCCTATCAGCAACTTGTGGCCTCTAAGCTCAAGGTGCCGAGTTCAGTCTTAGTTGCAGGTGGGTGTACCCACCATCCCATGCAGCAGTTGAACCAGCAGCCTTGTTAAGAGCGCACGCCCCATCCACTGAGCCATCTGGGCGGCAGCTCAGCTCAAGGTGCCGAGTTAAGTCTTAGTTGCGGGTGGGTGTAGCCCACCATTGAACAGGCAATATTGTTGTTAGGAGCACGTGCTCTCACCAGCTGAGCCATCCTGCCACCTGTTGGCAGCTCAGTGGCCGCTCAGCTCGGGTGCAGCATCACTGGCCCATGTGGGAATTGAACCAGCGGCCCTGTTGCTCAGAGCTCGTGCTCTTAAGCTAACTCTTAACCAACTGAGCCACTTGGCCAACCCAGGACACTGTTCTATAACCAGCATACAACCCTCCATATCAGGAAGTCAACATTCATACCACACCACCAATCCAATCTACAGACTCCATTCAAATTTGGTTAACTGCCCCAACAATGTTTATTTTTCCTTTCTGGTTCGGAATCCCACCCAGGAAAACAAGCTGTCATGTCTCACTAGTGTCTTGTCAATCTGGAACGGTCCTCAGTGTTCTAACATCCAGGTCCCTAATAGCACTGCCCTTCCATTGTGTAGGATGGCCTCAACCTGTATGTCCAGATTTGGGGCCCACTTTCGTGGCAACACCACCAGTTCTCCTTCCAGTGCGTCGCGTCAGGAGGGACGGTGGCGAGCCACCCCTCCACGGTGATGTTGACCCCATCCACCTGGTCAAGCCCATCTCTGCCAGGTTCTGCACTGTAAAGTTACCAGTTTCCCCTGTAACCGGTATCTTGCTGGGAGAAATCTTGAGATTACACCAATATCTTGTTCTTCAACAAGCACCCACCCATCGACGACTGCCACATAAACGAACCACCTCTGTGATGGCTGCCAAATGGTGACGCTCTCCATTGTTAGCAGGCACAGTTTTCCCTCCTCACCCATTTATTTATTCATGTGGTACTCTCAAACTGCCCCAGATTTGGCCAGTGGAAACCTCTTCAAACTGGCTCCTGTGCCTTTGACACGTCCTACTCTGAGCACTCCCTTACTTCCTGGCACACGATGGACCAGGCTCGTCTTCTGTACTTTCCCGCCCTAAACCCTGGAACTAGCATTTTTTTCAAGGACATCTGATTCCTTTTAGTGGAGGAAAGCATTTGGAAACAAAGGTCTGGGTGCGAGGGCTGTTCATTGCTACTGGGATGCCGCTGCTTCCAGCTAGAAAATCACCTATGTATAAAACACCCACACCTATAACTACTCTGTGTCTACAGTGTACCTATGTTAAAGAACCCTGAGTTCATCTTCACACCTCCAAGTCCAACCCAACACCCTCAGGGTTCTTTCTAACCTTACATCTTTCTGCCTTTGCAATGCCCTCCTGAGACAGTAAGAAACCCGGCTCCCGTTATCCTCAATATAAACTTACACACTCGCTTAATCATTTTACTTACTTTGCTCAATGTAACAAATTCCCAAACTCTGCAGCCTCATCCTTTACATCTGTACCCTTCACCCCCTCAAGCCATGGGACTCACCACTGCCTCTGTGGTGCACCCTCCCATTATGTTTTGATAAATAAATTCTAACAGTCATCTAAAGAAAATGTGCAAAGCTAGTCAAGAAAATGCGGGGGGGGGGGGAAGAGATATTTGCCCTACCGTGTATCATAACATTTTCTAAATTATAATTAAAATAGGCAGTCGGCCGAGTGGCTCAGTTGGTAAAGAACTCGCTCAAGAGTGCGAGCTCTGAGCAAAAGGGTCACTGGTTCAATTCACCAGGTGGCAGGATGGCTCAGCTAAAATAAAATAAAATAAAATAAAATAAATTAGAGGGTGTTGGGATAACATGCTACCTTTCTGGGAGAAAAATAATTATGCTAGACCCCATCTCACAGTATCTATAAACTCCAGGTGAATTAAAAAGCTACACATCACACACACACAAAAGCAGACATGGTAGTTTTAGAAGAAAGCACTAATAACCCTCGGGAGCCCCACTGACACTCAGCTGAGTTTCTAAATTCCATTCCTCGCTGAATGGAACCTGGGCTTCTTGGGAAAGTGGCTGATTTTTCCAAGGGGCTTTGTACAGGTGTGGGCCTGTAATACTCTTCTGTGCCGGAAAGCCCCCTATGCTGTCAGCCTAGTGGGCACAGGCCCAACCAGCCTGAGGGGGTACTTGAGATTTTATAGGACTGAGCTTGTTCTTCTTTTATTTACTATATTAGATAAATTAACAATGGAAGTTTTCCAAATTAGCTCGAGCTCCATATGTATAAACAGATACATTTTAGAAAGAATATACAGTAGACCACAGGGCATACGTTCCAAGACCCCCAGTGGGTGGATGCCTGAAACCTCGGGTAGCACCAAGCCCTGCATATACTGTGTTTTTCCTATACATACATACCTATGATAGGTTTTCATTTACAAATCAGGCATGGCAAGAGATTAACAGCAATAACTAACGAAACAGAACAAATATAACAATATATTGTAACGGAAGTTATGGGACTGTGGTCTCTCTCTCGAGGTATCTTATTATCGTGTTCTCACATTTTCACCTGAAGGAAGCACTTGACGGCTTCTCTTCGGCGTCTCCGAACTGCCAGCATCACTAGTCTGGAGCCTCGGGGCCATTACTAAGCAGAATGAGGGTGGCTTGCACACAAGCACCGTGACACTGTGACAGTCGACCTGGTCGCCAAGACAGCTACTAAGTGGCTAACAGGCGAGGAGCGTGTACAGTGGGGACACGCTGGACAAAGACGTGAGTCACGTCCCGGGAGGGACAGAGGGGGACAGCAAGAGATTTCATCACGCTACTCAGAATGGTGTGTAATTTAAAACTTAAGAACTGTTTATTTCTGGAATTTCCATTTAATATTTTCGGACTGGTTGACCACAGGTAACTGAAACTGGAAAAAAAAAGGCAAAACTGCAGCTTAGGGAGGTTGCTGTGCCCAAAGGGCATGGCATTTGCAAGCATGGGTCTAAGGGGCGGGGGAGGGACTCAGGAGGCTCGAACTGTGACATCCGTTAAATCCGGGTGATGGGTACACAGGTGCCACGAAGTCCTGTTCTTCTGTGTGTTTGACCTATTTTGCAAATTAACAAAATTCTGGTTCCCCATTGAACCAGCTTGAAAAAACACCAGAATTCAAGGTCCTTCAGCTTCTGGCCCCCGCAGAATGTCCTGCATCACCCTCAGGCCCTCACTTCACAGCTCCCACTCATGACACGGAGCTTCGCCCTGCTGCCCAAATGGGCTTCAGACCCCCAGGTCTTTGCCCATGGCTGCCCACCTGCACCGCTGACTAACCCAAGACCTGCTCCAATGCCCCTACTTTGGGAGGCTCCTTCCCATGGATCAATCACGCCTGTCTGTCCCCGCAGCTCCTGGCAGCACAGAGAAGTGGGAAGCGCAGGAGGGGACTCTGAACCCACACACAGTCAGAGTCTGAACTGCATTTTGCAGTTTACTACTAGTGAGGTCTTGGGCAAATTATTTCTTTGCACCTAGTTTTCCCAACTGTAGAACAGAAATGCCCCTGGAGTTTGCCCTTGACAGGGCAAACGGTACATTGTACTCTTCTGCCAACACTTTTCCTGACATTGGAAGCAAGCTCCATCTGACAAACTGCAAAACAATGAGTAAGTCCAGAAAGTGACTGGAAAGCATACCAAAAACATTACCTAGGGGATGCTTCTTTTCCTTAAGACTATACTCATGTGGGGCTGGCCGAGTGGTGTGTTGGTCAAGAGTTGGCTTGGGACGCCAGCTCTGAGCAGCAGGGCCCCGGTTCGGATCCCACATGAGGGCAAGTGACGCTGTGCCCTCTACAGCTAAGATGGTGAACAACAGCTCGACCAGGAGGTGGGCTGACGTGAGTTGCTGGCGACGGCGTAGGCTGCAGTGAAGCTGCAGTGGGCTGCCATAAGCTACCGTGAGCGGCTGGCAGCTGGGGTGAGTGGCCGGCAGCCTGTGTGAGCTGCCGTGAGCAGCCGTCCAATGGCCAGCGAGCGACTGCCTCACCCAGGAAGAGCGCAATGATAATACCAACATGGGCCAGTGAAGCGACATCCTCCACAACTAAACTGAAGAACAAAAGGACAGCAACTTGTCTGTTCCCCTCCCCCAATTTCCCAATAAAATCTTTAAAAAAAAGAGAAAAGACTATACTCATGTGTTACTTACATAAAAATTATTAAAGCTTTTCTGATTTGCCATCTGTGGTGGAATCACTAAGATGCAGCTTTTCGTGAAAACCCTTACTGGGAAGACCCTCACTCTCGAGGCTGAACCCTCAGATACGACAGAAAATGTGAAGACTGAGATCGGGGATAAGGAAGGAATTCCTCCTGCTCACAAGGACTGCGCTTTGCTGGCAGCAACTGGAAAGTAGACATACTTCGATTACAACATTCAAAAAGGGTCCAATGTTCATCCTGTGTTGAGACTTCGTGGCAGTGCTAAGAAAAGGAGGAAGGAGTCTTACAGCACTCCCAAGAAGAATAGGCACAAGAGAAGAAAGCTTCCACTGGCTGTCCTGAAATACTAGAAGGTGGGTGAGAATGGCGAAACCAGTCGCCTGCGTCGGGACTGCCCTTCAGATGAATGTGGTGCTGGAGTTTTTAGGACCAGCCACTTTGACAGACAGTATCGTGGCAAATGTTGTCTGACATATTGCTTCAACAAACTGGAAGACAAGTAATTGGATATGGGTTAATAAAAGACATGAACTAACGTTAAAAAAAGTTGTTAAAGAAAAGTTAAATAAGGTTATAAAAAGCTCCTAGCAGAAGAGTTTGGCACACAACAGCTACTGAGGAATGGAGCTATGAGAGGGAGGAGAGGTAGGAGAGGGCCAGAGAGAGGATTCAGGCTAAACACCTAAAAAGCAAAAAGAAGGAATAAGGAAGGTCCCTGCCCTCAAGGCGCCCATGTCTAATAGGAGACACATTTATGTCCATTTGAACAAATACTGTGTTCCAGGTTCTGGGGAGACAGCCATGAACGAGGCTCCTCACAAAGTCTGACACTCCATGAAAATAGCATTCAGACAGACAAAACAATTAACAAATAAATATATACCAGGAACTAAGAAATGCTCTGGGAGAAATAAGGAAGGCTAAGGGGACAGAGGGAAGGGTGAGATTTAAATAAGAAAGTCGAGGCCAGCCTCCTTGAGGAGGTGATGTGTTAGCAGAGACTCCAAGGAGATGAGGGCACATACCACACCAAGACTTGTGCAAAGGCCAGAGGCAGGAACAAGCTTGGTGAGAAGAACAAGTGGCCGATGTGGCAAAGCCAGGTACAGGGCAAGCAGAGGGACATGCAGCCAGGTGCAGGGGCCCTGAGCACACAGGCCACCCATCTTGGGAGTCCACGGACCAGCAGCACTGCCGTATAGGTGCTTAATGGGCAGAGTCTGTACATTAACAAGCTATCCAGTGAGTGGCACACACAGTGCAGCCTCAGAAGTACTAAGAAGGGCCTGGTAAGCCACGTAAGAATTTTGGATTTTATTAGAAGGCTTTGGCGGGTTTTGAGCTAGAGAGTGACATACTCTGGTTTCAATTCTCGGATGGCCACTCTGGCTGTTTTGTGAAAAACAGGCTTTGGGAGGGGTAAGGGCAGAAGTAGGGAGTTAGTTAAGGAGCTATTTTGGTCATCTGGGTAAGGGATGTTGGCCGCACAGATGAATGTGGTGTTGATGGAGGTGGTGATACGCGGTCAAATAAAGGGCATATTTTGAAGTTAGAGCCAACAGAAATTGCTAATGGATCAAAAGTGGATGTGAGGGACACAACGATGACAAATAGCAGCAGAAGCATCAGCTGAGCAGCAGCCACTGCTCTGTGCCCTTTACAGGTAAAAACTCATCCGATCTTCACAACAGTCCCATGAGGAGGGCACAGCGGACAACCCCGCTTTATTAAAATGAAGACAATGAGGCAGAAAGGGGTTTAGTAAATGCCCACGGCCCCAAAGCTGGTCAGGTGGCAGCAACAGGTCTGAGCACAGGCAGCAGGAGTGGGAGCTTGTGCTCCAGCAGCATCCCACTGAGAACCGTGACCACAGCTCCACTAGTGGAGAGGGATGAGGCGGGGAGTGGGGCAGGCAGAGGGGGTCAATCAGCAGTGCTTTGCTGGCCACGGTAACTTGTAGATCCCTAGTGGACATCCAAGTGGAGATGCCAGGTGGAGGGCTGACATGTCTGGAACTCGGGAAAGGTGGGGATGGAGGTATAAATGGGAAGGTCATCAGCACAGAGGCAGTATTTAAGGCCAAAGGAGGGGATGAACTCACCCAGAGCAGTTTTTCAAACTGAAGGTTGCGAAATCCATTTAGTGGGTCATGAATAGCACTTCAAAAAAATGAACTAGAATAGAATGGAAAAGAACAGAGTCCATGGCAGAGTAAGATGAAATATAAGAAGTGTTTTGTGAAACTGTT
>NW_017731922.1:213876-223413 GCF_001890085.2 Hipposideros armiger
AAAAAAAAAAAAAAGGCTACTGGTCCAGGCATTATGTGTAGGATTGAGCCCTAAATCACTCCAACATTTAGAGGTTGGGAAAGAGGACAAGAAGCCAGAAAAGGAGAGTAAGGGAAGAAACAGCTAGTGAGAAAGGAGGAAAAGCCATGTGGGGTCCCCAGAACCAAGTGTGACATGCTGGCCACCAGATGTGCTGGTGAAGGTTCTGTACTATGATCCCAAATGGTGTACAAGTCATTATGCGATGGAGAGGTGGGAGCACGGGAAAGGGCAACCTGTTTAAGGCCTGGTGGTTGAGAGCGGAGTGAGGGGGAAAGGGAGAGAGGGAGATCAGGGTTTTATTTTAGACCCCCAGTTTGGGAGGCCAGCAGGATATCAGCCTATAATTTCCATAAACAGCAACTATCCTTTACCAGGCCTGGGACTAGAGGAGTGACGAAGACGCTGTTCTCTGGAAAGGGCGGACGGCAAGGAGAAGTCAGGGCCACGAGGAGTGGCTAAGAGGTGCGGCCAGGGCACCGGCAGGCCTCCTTTCCAGCCATCTGCTCACTCCTGGCCAACCCAAGCCCGCCGCTCCGTGCAGGCCGTGTACTCGGTATGTACTCGGTACCTGTGCTCTCACCTCCTGCCCTGTGCTTTGCCCCTCAGAAATGTTTCCCAATCCCCACATTCCTCACGGCCTGGCTCACATCAGGAGACGTGAGCTCAATGATCTTGCCTTCCCTGCACAACCACAGCATTTCTTCTGGGCCACACAGCACTACCGGGTGCCTGGGCCCTACCTTGTCCTTACTCCCCCACATCATGGGAGTGTTTCAGCTCCCCACCAAGGCCGTGCATCGCTGAAGGCACATAACAAGGGTGTCTAACATCTGCAAGGCGCTCTAACAGCCAAGCAAATACTCGCTTCTCCACTACAAGACTTCCCTCTATCCAAGTTTCAGCACTGTTACTGAAACAGATCCCATTAAGATTCTGAGTATGGGGGGGAGTGGGGCAGAGGATTGGGGTGGGAGGGTTGTCACTTTGAGGGGTAAAGAGTATAACTATTGCACTGTGTTGCACACCTGAAACTAATTAAAATTAATTTTAAAAAAAGCTTCTGAGTATAACACGCAGACAGTAATCTCATCTCCCAGGCATGCTGCATGGCCTTCCCTCCCTGCCTCCCAAACGCCCTAAAGCTGGAACAATGGCAGTCAAAACAAATGGAAAAAACAAAATGTACAGAGATGAAATTAAAGGGAGACATTCACCAAACTGTTGACTACTGCTGTCTTTAGGGGGTGGGGCTGCAAGGGACAGTCACCCTCTAGGAACAGGTTTAACAAACATGTTAGTTTTAAAACAAGAAATAAAATTTAATAATTGCACCTATTTTTACTGAGTGCTTACACTGTATGCCAGGCAATCTAGTCTCACTGAATCTTAACAAGTCTATGATGTAATTATTGGCCATTCTGCAGATAGGGAAACTGAGGTCCACAAAGTTTAAGTAACCCTCACAAGGTTACACAGCTAGTCAGCAAAGAAGGAATGCTGGGACTTAAACCCAGGTCCAATAAAGAATGTGCCCTTACCCTCTCCTATTCTTATCCCTATTCTGTGTATTGCCCAGTGCCCTGGCATATACCTTTGGCAGCCTTTCCTTTGTCCCCGCTAGTCCTTCTGCCTGAGGAATATTCACTTTGCTGACATACCATTCACCTTTCAAGTCTAGTGCAAACCCTGCCTCTCCGCAACTCTGTGGAGCACACAATGGCCAGCATTATCTGAGTTATGTACATACCTCTCTATTTCCCCCACAGCTTGGGACTTCGGCTCTCTCCTAAAGCCAGGCACACAGCAAGCATTCAAATGCTGGGTGAACTAAGTTGACAATATAAATTCTCCTTCTGACAAAAGCACAGATAACAGATGGAGGCCCAAAGTTTCCATCTGTGAAGGAACTGAATCCCGAGAAGCCCCTATAACGACCATCCCCCCCAAGCTGTGAGCCTCACCTCTCACTGAGGACTAAGGAGGCAGGTGATCTGCACCGCTGCCTCGAAGTAGCTGAACATATACATCACCACTTCTGATGAATAAAATTACTTAACTTACTATTCAAAAATGTAAATAATGTGAATCAAAAGGTATTCTAGGGCCGGCCGAGTGGCGCGATGGTTAAGAACTGGCTTGGGACGCCAGAGGGCCCCGGTTCGGATCCCACATATGAGAGCCAGTGACACTGCCCTCTACAGCTAAGATGCTGAACAACAGCTCAATCTGGAGCTGGGCTGCCGGGAGTCGCCGGCGACGGCGTAGGCTGCAGCCCCTGTGGCAGTGGGTTGCCATGGGCTACCGTGTGTAGCCAGCAGCCAGCGTGAGCGGCCAGCAGCCGCAGTGAGCGGCCGTCCAGAAGCCGGCGACTGATCTGCCTCGCCAGAGAAGAGCACGATGATGGTGCCAACTTGGGCCAGTGAAGCGACATCCTCCACAACTATATTGAAGAACAAAACGACAGCAACTTGTCTGTTCCCCTTCCCCCAATTCCCCAGCACTGTTCCTATCCCCCTAATTCCCCAATAAAAATCTTTAAAAAAAAAAAAAAAGGTATTCTATACAGTGTTTTGAAAACTACCTATCTTTTGGAGGAAAGTACTTTTAAGTTTAACACAAAGAAATGTAAAAATAGTAAAAGATACATCACATGTACATGACCATGGAGACACATGAACCCGTGAAACCACACATGTTTAAAATGCAAAAAGCTCCTCTTAACATCAACTGACCACATCTGGATTTACGAACAGAAGTGGAGTCCAAACAGCACACTGTAAACAAAAGCCAGGCCCCAACAGTCTGAGAAAAGAGATACAGGAGGGACACACCCATTTGAACATGTCCTTGGCCTTCTTGGGCAAAGCAATGAGAGACGCAGGCAACCAAAGCATTAAGACTTGATTTTATTGGAGGTGCCAAGACCATAAGTCAACCTGTCAAATGAAGCAAAAGGCAGAACCGAGTTCTATGGGTACAGTCCACTCCAGATAAAAGCCAATGGACCTTTTTACAGTTTATGGGGTCCTCTGCATATGGCTGGGGATGCAAGCATGGGAGGAATATTGCCTGGATGATTAATTCCTGCAAAAGAACACAGGCGTTAGGAGGAGCAGAAGTGAGCAGACACCTTCTACAACTCGCACTGTTGCCTCAAACTCACCAGGACTCCAAAATACTGAGAAACAATGTGTTAGTTCTTGCTAAATGCATCTATAAGCTAAGCTCCTTCTAAAGATTACTGAGCTTCCCACTTGAAAACAGAAAACAGAAAAACAGAAGACAAAACAAAAAAACCCTATGAAAATCCCACCTCTATAAATAGCTCAAAGGATTGGTTCAAACACATTATAAACTTAAAAATTCCAACTCAGAACTAAACAGAAAGGCTCACCTTTAAGTCTCCAGGAAGAGCCTCAAAATTAATTTGGCGTTGGAAGATTTTAAAGAAATAAAACGGCAGATCATTTCAGTAGCATCAGATCTTTGTGAATGTCTTGCGCTCTGGACCGTATTTTGGGTTCTCATTTCATTTCAAAAAGGAAAAAAAGGGCAATCCATAACCACAACAAGGAGGGTGCCAAGAACACATACACAAGGCACTGAGAGACGAAAGGAACTCCTGACAACCGTCTGCTGTCTCTCCCAAGGGATGTGAGGAGCAAAAACCATAACCTTCCTTGGATTAGGGTCTCAGAGGGAGGACGGGACCGGGCGCCATCGGCACACAACCACCGCTCCCCTCTGGGACAGCGAGGCCATCAGTATTGCTTTCTTACCTCGAGTTGGACTAAATGTCTTGAAGAAAGAGACCAAGGAAAACATGTTTTTTTAAAAAAAAATCACCTGGAAATAGAATTTTATTTTAGCAAGCAAAATGAGCATGAACACAACTTCACTTTAGCAAGATACAATTGCTCCCCCTATTAAACTCATTTTCAACAGATTCTCCTGGGTGATGCACTGGAAAACATACTATATTTAGAATCAGGAAACCTATATTTAAATACTTTCTAGTTTTGCCACTTTCCTCATTTGCAAAATGGAGTTAACCTAACCTTGCTGCCTCACAGGAATATTCCACAATAAATCTGTACACTGCTAAGCACTGTATAAATTAAAATGATCATTATTAGTATTACCTTCCTCTCTCACTTTCCCAGGTAAAAGTCCGAACCAATGACAAAACAGGCAAAAGACAAGCAACAAGGGAAAAAACTGGAAGAGGGATTAGCCATCAATCAATCAAATGAAATACTACAAAACAAACCCTAACAAACGAAATAACTTACTACTATGACTGATAGAAAGCCACTCATGACAGTTCATCTCTATGCCATTTGCTAATTAAGAAAGCTCCCATACCATGGGATCTACATCCATTCATAAAAATCAAAACAGGGTTAAATCCTCATCAGCCCTCCTAGTTCAGAATGAAAATGCCACCGGAGCACATTGTTATTCTATAGGCAAAAGCCATGAACCACAAGACCAATCCCCACTCTCCCCCCACTGAAGGAGAGCGGCCTGACCGTTGCAGATCCACTCTGGAGTATAGGAGTGTTTCTGCCTTCCCTGACCAACTGGCATGAAATTAGCAAAAACCAACCTCAGTCATTCTGAAATAAGGCCGCAGAGAACAGGTGGCTGATGGGAAGGCACCACCATTTGCAATCCCAAATTTTGAAAATAAAAGCCAAATGGATATAAACATTTTCTGAAAATCAGGCTATTTCAAAATTTTCTGGATGGTTATAATAATAATAGCTAAAATTTATCTAGTGATTATTATGAGTCAGGCAACATTCTAAAAGCTTTAGTTATTAACTAATTTAATCAGCACAATCACAGATAAGTACAATTACTATTTCCATTGTTCTTAAACAAGAAAACAGAGGCATGAAATAGTTATTTGCTTAAGGTCACACCACTTATAAGAGGCAGAGCTGGGTTCAAAACTCAGGCAGCGGGCTTGGGGACCATGCTCCAGACACGGATTCTTGGAGGATCCTCCAGCCAACGCTGCTCTGCTGACCTGACCAGCTGTGCCACCTCATACTCACTGTCACACTGAGATGTACACAGACACGAGTATAGTGTCTCTCACCTTATGGTCACCTGGTTCGAGGTGAATGTTAGAATATCATGAGCCCGTGAAAATAAGGCCTCCTTTTCTGCATCCAATAATATTGCACTAAACAATTTCACACACAAAAAAAACTGGATGAAATACACATTCATCATTTTTAAAGTAACATAAAGCTAACAGGATAATGAGGAATTACCAAGTCAATATCCTGGAAAGAAGGGAAATCCAAAGAGATGAGACCTTGGGCAACTGCTCATCTGCCAAGAGGCCCATGGTGTGTCTGGCCCTTCTAAAGCCCTGCATGGGAGACACTTGGTAAGCTGCCCCCGCCAAAGCAGTGGACTGGGGTCCCAAATGGCTGCATCCCAGGAGTAAGAATGAACTGGAAGCAAATCAGCCTTCCATGAACTTGGCTTCAAATCACCTAGTTAGTCCAGAAAATCTCAAATTCTTAACTTGGAGTAAAGTGACCCTGGTTTGCTAGTGCCCTCAGACACCTGAAAAAAGCAAAGAAAATCCTCCTTGGGAAAAGCATCCAAGGCCTCTAATTATTTCTATAAATAATGTTTCAAATACCATGTCCGGTACACAAACATATGAATAGACAAAACACCATGAGTAAGAACCATCGTAAACAGTCAGACTCCAAATAACAGAATTGAGAGATTATAAAATAACGATATTTACTCTGTTTTAGGAAATAAAAGCCAACCTTGAAAAATTTAGCAAGGAACCTGAATCCATAAAAAGGAACATAGTAGATCTGAAAAGAACCCAAACTGAAAAATGCAATAAACTCATCCACTGAGTTCTTAATTTCAATAAAACACACATTAGTCAAAGAAGAGAACTGGTTAAATGGAACATAGATCAAAGAAACTACCCGGAATAAGAAATAGAAACGGATAAAAATTATAGGAGAAAGGATAAGTGACAAAAAGGATACAGTGAGAAGTTCTAACATATCCATATAACTGGGTCTCAGAATGAGGGAAGAATGGGGACGAAGCAACATGTGAAGAGAATTGCCAGGAATTCTCGAGAACAGATCAAAGATAAAAAGCTACGGACTCAAGAAGCCTGGTAAATATGCAGTCAATGATGTCTATTATCCTAGAATGTCTTCTAGAAATAGCATGACCTGTTCTGAAAGTATAGCTCCACCGCTAATTAAACAAATATCTACTGTGGTCCTACTAGGGGCCAGACACAGAAGATACAGATATAACACTCCCAGCACATGAGGAGTCCTTAGGCAAGCACTTAAAAGACATATGGTAATTCATAACAATCTAATACTCCCTCTACTATATGCTACCAAAAAGAAGAAAAAGAACAGAAAAAGGCAGGAAATAAATGCCAGAAAGACCAACATAAATGTGGACAGAAAATTTTCGACAGAGGAGCCAAAAATGATACAATGAAGAAAGCCTCTTCAATAAATGGTGCTTGGAAAATTGAAAAGCCAAGTGCAAAAGAATGAAACTAAACTGCTTATCTGCCACCACATACCAAAATTAACTCAAAGACTTAAACATAAGATCTGAAACAAAAAACTGCACAGAAGCAAGCATAGGTGCTAAATTTATGGATCTTGGGATCAAATAGGATTTTATGAATTTGACCTCAAAGGCAAGGGAAATAAAAGCTAAAATAAATGAATGGAACTATATCAAACTAAACAGCTTCTGCAATAGCAAAAGAAACCATCAACAAAACAAAGAAGCAACCAACCAAATGGACGAAGATATTTGCAAACAATGCCTCCAATAAGGGGCTAACATCCAAACTATTTAAGGAACTCATACAACTCAACAACAAAAAGACAAACAATCCAATTTAAAAATGGGCAGATGACATGAACAGAAACTTCTCCCAACAAGACATACAAACAGCCAACAGATACATGAAAAAATGTTCAACTTCACTAGCTATTAGGGAAATGCAAGTCAAAACCACAATGAGATATCACCTCACACCTGTTAGAATGGCTATCAACAAGACAAATAATAAGTGTTGGAGAGGCTGTGGAGAAAAAGGAACCATCAAACACTGTGGGAATGTGAATTGGTATAGCCACTATGGAAAACAGTATGGAGGTTCCTCAAAAAAATTAAGAATAGAATTACCATGTGACCCAGTAATCCCTCTCCTGGGTCTGAAAACATTTATCTGTAAAGATATATGTGCTCAGATGTTCACTGCAGCTTTTTTCACCATGGGCAAGACATGGAAACTGAAGTGTCTTTCGACAGATGATTGGATAAAGAAGATGTGGTATATATACACAATGGAATATTACTCTGCCATAAGAAAAGACGAAGCACTGCCATTTGTGACAACATGGATGGATCTTGAGATTATTATGCTAAATGAAATAAGTCAGACAGAAAAAGTCGAGAACCATATGTCTTCACTCATATGTGGGATATAAAACTGAAAGCAACAAAGGAACAAGACAAACAAAGAAACAAAAACTCATAGACACAGACAATAGTTTAGTGGTTGCCAGAGGGTAAGGGGGAAAGGGGGATGGCAGAAGAAGGAAAGGGGGTCAAATACATGGCGATGGAAGAACTAGCTCTGGGTGGTGAACACACAATGTGATATATAGATGATGTATTACTGAATTGTTTTCTAGAAACCTATGTAGTTTTGTTGACCATTGTCACCCCAACAAATTGCAATAAAAAAAATACCAGAAAGAAGTATTTAAAAGGAAAGTGGGTGTAATTTAAAAGCAATAAAACTAAAAGGCACTTGAAGGGGTAACAATAGGGACACTCTGATGTGTTACCCAGTTGTGCAGGCCTGCAAGCTATTTCCATTCCCTCCACTGTGCTAACGAAGCACCACTCAGAATCTAACTAAACGTCCTAAGCAAGAGAAACTCAAAGAATCTTTTCTTCACACATCCCCCCAACCCTACCCTATAAAGGATTTTTCAGAGGCCGGCCGAGTGGGGCGTTGGTTAAGAGTTGGCTTGGGATGCCAGCTCTGAGCAGCAGGGCCCCGGTTCGGATCCCACATGCGGGCCAGTGACACTGCGCCCTCTATAGCTAAGATGGTGAACAACAGCTCGACCTGGAGCTGGGCTGCTGTGAGTCACCGGCGACGGCGTAGGCTGCAGTGGAACTGCAGTGAGCTGCCGTAAGCTACCGTGAATGGCCGGCAGCCAGCGTGAGCAGCCGGCAGCCGAAGCAAGCTGCCAAGAGCCGCCGTGAGCGGCTGTCCAATGGCCGGCGACCGATCTGCCTCAGCTGGGAAGAGTGCAATGATAATACCAATATGGGCCAGTGAAGCAACATCCTCCACAACTAGACTGAAGAACAAAAGGACAGCAACTTGTCTGTTCCCCTTTCCTGATTCCCCAACGCTGTTCCCCTTTCCCAATTCCCTAAAAAAAGAAAAAGAAAAAAAAAAAAAGGATTTTTCAAAATGGTAAATGTAAACAGACAGTTCTTTCTGGGCTATTCAAGGCGACATAAATAAGTCTACTGAGCACATTTTCCTCTATTACTTGAGCCAACACAGGGCAGCTGGCTCCTGAACGACGAGGCAAAGAAAGGAGAGCTCCACCAGGAGCTACTGAGCAAAGAACCGTCACTGGGGAGCAGAGGGCACCAGAGCTGGAAATCAGGAAGCAAGTGCACGTTTAGGTGGCCCCCTCGAATTATATGAAAATCAATCTGGTCAAAGGCCTGAGGATCTGCCTTCTATTAAATGAACCTGTTGTCCAAGGAGGTAACAGAGGGAATAGCTTCTGTCACACAGCATTCCCCATACAGGGACTCCAGTGGGAGGGAACTGGCTGAAAGGTCAGTGTTAACGCACAAAACCCTGCACACAGCAAGCACTGTGCTAAGAAAATGAACCCTTTCTGAAGCACAGCACTACTGAAGTTTTGGGACAGGCTGCCCGTGACTGGGGAGAGCTCCTGTGATTCTGTGTTTGGAATATGACCTTCAGATAAAGCACAGAGACACAATGCAATACATAACTCCAAATGTCTCCGTCTTAGGAATAAAGTGGTTTACAATATTTTATGCTTGCTGGGACTGACTCTCAAAGCTTCGTTTCTCCAGGTCTCATGGGTCTTATCAGCTGTATAGGCTTCAAAGAGATCAGGAAAAAATACAATGACTACATAAAAATATAGACATCAAACAAATTTCAAAAATCACTCAAAATTTCTTCTATTTCTGGGATTCCATTACTGTTTAAACCTGCATACAGGCTTATTCATATCTAAACCAATGTGTCTAAACTAACTTGTTCAAATGATGCTAGCAGAAAAGAACTCCAAATTGCCAGGCAATGTAAATCGCTTATCTGTTAAGGGTCTAGTATCGAAAATATATAAAGAACTCTTACAACTCAACAATAAAAAGATAACAACCCAGGGC
>NW_017731922.1:224603-243408 GCF_001890085.2 Hipposideros armiger
AGAGATGCATAACATGTTCACTGCAGCATTATTCACAACATCCAAAAGGTGGAAGCAACCCAAATGTCCATCAACAGAAGAAAAGATACACAAAATGTGGTGTGTACACACAGTGGAATATTATTCAACCATAAAAAGGAATGAAGTTCTGATATATGCTACAACATGGATGAACTTTGAAAACATTAAGTCAAGTGAAATGTGCCAGACACAAAAGGACAACTACTGTATGATTCCACTTATATGAAATATCCAGAATAGGCAAATTCACAGAGACAGAAAGTAGATGAAAGGTCCTGGGGCCTGCAGGGGAGGAGGGAATAGGCACTTATTGCTTAACTGGTGTATAGTTTCTGTTTGGGGGGGATGAAAAAGCTTTGGAAACAGTGGTGATAGTTGCACAACACTGAATAATCACTGCCAGTGAAATGTATACCTAGAAATGGTTATAATGGCAACTTTGATGTTATATATATATATTTTTAACCACAATAAAAAAAGAGAGAGAAAGAAAAGTTAATGTATAGCCATTTTGGAAGATAGTTTGGCAGTTTCTTAAAAAGCTAAAACAGTCTTATCATATGATCCAGGAGCCATGCTCCTAAGTATTTACTCAAATGAATTGAAACTGATGTAAATACAAAAACTTGCACAACGCACATCAAAGTTTACAGCAGCTTTGTTTATAATTGCCAAAATTTGTAAGCAACAGAAATGTCCTTCAATAGGTAAATGGATAAACAAACTGTGGTACAATGAAATACTATTTGGTGATAAAAAATTTTTTTAAATGAGCTACCAAGCCACAAAAGACATGGAGGAAATGCAAATGCTGAGTGAAAGAAGCTCGTCTGAAAAGGCTACATACCATATGATTCCAACTATATAGCATTCTGGAAAAGGCAAAACTACAGACAAAGTAAAAAATCAGTGGCAGCCAAGGGTTCAATGGGATGAACAGGTGGAGCACAGGGAACTTTTGGGGCAGTGAAATTATTCTGTATGATACTGTACAGGTGGCTACATGATGTTATGTATTTGTCAAAATCCACAAAATGTACAAAAAGGGTGAACCCAAATAGGAACTATGGAGTTTGGTTAATAACAAGGTATCAATATTGGTTCACCGATTGTAGCGAATGTACCACTCTAATGTGAGGTGTTAATAATAAGGAAACATCTCAGGTGTGGGACATTTGTTATAACTGAACCAGATACCTTATTGACTTATTAAGAACTGAAAAAAGGTAAACAAATACAAGTACTGCATGTTCGCAGCAGCATTATTCAAAGTAAACAAAAGGTGGAAGCAACCCAAACGCCCATCAGCAGGTAAGGGGTAAACCAACTGGTGTAGCCATCCAATGGAAGGTCACAGGCCACAAAAAGGGATGTAAGTACTGACATGTGCTGCAACAAGGATGGACCTCAAAATGTGGATGATCCTCAAAAACTGCTAAGTGAAAGAAGCCAGGCACCTAAAGGGTCACATACTGTATGATCCTATTTGTATGAAATAACCAAAATGGGTGAATCCACAGGTAGAAGACAGACTGGTAGCTGCCAGGGGCTGGGGGTATGGGGTTTCTACTGGGGTCCTCAAAATGTTTTGGAACTAGACAGAGATTGTGGGTGCACAACATTGTGCTAAATACCACTGAACTGTTGAATTATTCACTTAAAAATGGTTAATTTTGGTAAAAGAGCACAAACTTTCAGTTGTAAGATTACAGAGTTGATAATATATTAAAAGTGATTCGCTTTATATTGTGTGAATTTCACCTTAATAAAAACAAAACAAAACAGGGGTGACCAGTTAGCTCAGTTGGTTGGAGCACGGTGCTGACAGCACCAAGGTTGCCAGTTTGATCCCCGCATGGGCCACTGTGAACTGCGCCCTCCTTAAAAGAGTCAGTTAACTGTGCCATTGTAGCATGAAAGCAATGTGTAACCCATGACCATGGCTGTTCCCCAATACAATTAAAAAAAAAAAAACAAAGAAAACCCCAAAAAGGGTATCTTAGTCTAAGAGAACCTAGGACGCCCAAGGGTGAGTACTGCATTACTCCGTCTACCTCAATCCTGGCTCATTCCTGTGACTCAGTCTCCAGCCCTGCAAACACACTGAGCTCTGAAGAACAGCTGCTATACGGGTGTCAAACACTAAATTGACTATTGTCTTTTAACACACACTGACCTACTTCTCCCTGAAGATCGGAGCTGACACTAACAGCTAACCTTTCATCGTCGTCGCCCTCAAATATCTTTGTGATACCTTCTCCAGTACTCATTGAAGAGGGACAGGATCGCTGACGTCTTGACCTTAAGATTGCCTCCTGCTGCACGATGCCAACCTTTGTGCCCACCTGCTCAGGCCCGCACTCTTGCTAAGCTCACTGGATCTTTCTGTGATCACTTTTCTAGAATCAACCAGTGTTTTCTAGCACCTTTCCTTCTCTGTGGCCAAATTATTATAATGTATTATCTTCGATCTACCTATGTTTCCCTCACTATATTGTTGAAAACCCTGAGGACAAGTACTGGGGCTCATCTCAGAACTCTGAGAAAGAATGGCTGCTCCTCACCTAGTCCTGTCCCCATCTGGCTTCCTGGCTTCTATCCTTATGCACGAGGAAGCCCGCTACCCTTCATTCTTTACCTGCATTCTCACCCCCCACCGCCGGCTTCTCCTCAAAAGGTTCCTGACCACCAAATGATCCTTGGCCAAAACTAAATACCTCTCGTCTACCTTTGTGCTTCTCTGCTTTGTGCTTCCCAGTCCGCTCACATACTCAATGCACTGCAGGGCACATAGGAGTGTTGACACCACCACTCTTCCCTCAGAGAGGACTGGGAAAGAGGGCAGGAACATGCTTAGAAGGATCTGATAAAAAGTGGAGATTAAATGGACATAAGAAAGTTACAAAATGCCATGAGAAAAACACCCAGTTAAGGGAACGTTAAGTTTCATGGAAGAAGGAGCATCTGAGAAAGGCCTGGAAAGATAGAGATCTTGACAGACAGAGACTGGGAAAAGGGCATGGACACATGCACGTAAATGGGGACACAGAATCTGCAACAGAGGATCCGTGTAGGGAACTGGGAGAAGAGGCTGGAAAGGCAGGGCAGGGTCCTACTGCCCGAATAACAAGGCAAGGAGTGTACATTTCATTCAGTGTACAGCGGGGAGGGCTGAAACAAGAGCTGTATTTTAGAAGATCTTCTGGAAGCAGTTAGGAAGAGACTGGCCCAGGGATTGGGGAAGCAGAGTTATTACCAAGAGGCTCTCACAGCAGCTCAGGCAGGTCTCCTACCACTGCAATGCTCGTCCAAACCACTTCCATCTCCACACCCACAACAGCTGTCGTCCACCTAACCGTTTTCTCAGCATCTTCTCAAGGGACCTCTCCTTCAGCTCCCTCACTTAAATCACTAACTAAAAAGGAAAGTAACTTAATAGTCTATCCTAGAAAAGTGATTAAAAGCAAATCTTATGGACTGATATAACCATAATCTTTACAACAGACATGTGTGCTTCTACTGTGTGCCATGCACTGCTCTAGGCCACAGGGATGCAAAGGTGAAGAAGGCACGGTTTCTATCCATGGAGTTTACATTCGAATGGAAGAAACAGATAAACGACCAAAATGTCAGATAAATGCTGTGAAGAGAAAAGGGTGAGACAGAGAGCGAGCCCAGGAGCATGTGTGCACGTGGGGGCTGCTTGAGCTCAGGTGGAAGGGAAGGGAGCAACTAGGCAGTGAGCGTTCTTACAGGCTACGCCTTTTATGTTAAAAGGGAGAAACAGGTTTTGGAGCCACACAGAGCTGGGCTCCAGCCCTGCTTCTTGAGTGATAGATGACTCAACCCCTTTTGCAAATTACTTAATGTCTCTTGAATCTGTTTCTTTATCTCCATTTTACAGATGACCCTATATATGGCTGATTTTTGAGAATTAAATAATAAATACAAATACTGTGCACTGTGCCTGACATGTGGTAAAGGATCTATAAATGTTAGCCATGAGATAAGTGGTTTAATATACACAGAAATTATTTTGTTCCTATATTTAAAAAACTAGATAATAATTTAGCATAGGCTTTCTGAAACAAATACTTAAGTAGTCTTTGGGAGATGAACCCACCACCTGCAAACAGAAACCTGGGAATACTTTGTAAAATAGTATTAAGAACCATCCTCACCTACACATAGAGACAGTTCTATTATTCAGTGCTAAAAGGGAATGAGCTATCAAGCCATGAAGACACGCAAGAACTCACATGCATGTTACTAAGTAGAAGAAGTCAACCTGAAAAGCCTACATACTGTGTGATTCTAACTATCTGCCATTTTGGAAAAGGCAAAGCTACGGAGACAGTAAAAATATCAGTGATTGTCAGAGGTTAGGGGGAAGAAGGGATGAACAGGTCAGGTGGAGCACAGAGGATTTTTAGGGCAGTAACACTACTATGTATGACACTGTAATGGTGGATACATGTCCTATATAAAAAAACCTAGATAATAATTTAGCATAGGCTGTCTGAAACAAATACTTAAGTCTCTGGGAGATGAACCAACCACCTGCAAACAGAAGCCATAGAATGAATGTATACCACTAAGAGTAAACTGTAATGTAAACTACAGGCTCTGGGTGATAATGACGTGTCAATGTGGGTTCATGAATCATAACTAATTTGCCAGTTTGGTGGGAGGCGCCGATAATGGGAGAGGCTGTCTGTTGGTGAGGGCAGAGGGCATATGGGGGAAATCTCTGTACCTTCCTCTCAAATTTGCTGTGAGCCTAAAACTGCTCTAAAAAAATAAAGCATAAAAAAATATTTAAAAGATATTTTTTTAAAGCACAGAACAATATGCACTAAACTGGAAACAGTAGTTATCTCTGGATAGTGAGAGTATACATCTCTGCAGTGATTGAATTTTATACCACAAGCCACTAATTTTATAATAAAAGGATACATTTCAATAAAAAAAACAGTTCTAAAAGTTGTTTAAACTGAAACACTATGCTAAGATTCTTGAAATTTTTTCTTTAACATAATTATTTCCATGTACAACTATTTCAACAAAAGGAACTATTTTCATATGAATTTTTTAACTTTAGAATAAATACTGTTAGAGTAGTGGGATTGTTTCACATTTTTAATTTAGTGGAGTCCAATCTTATTCACAAAAGAAAATAAAATACTATAGGTACATATTTTAATAAAATGTTAATAAGCTGAATCAGGTCAACAAGAGAAACAATATACTGGCTTATGGCACCTAAGTCATTCATTTATAGGTGCAAAGAGAAAAAACTTGCCGTTTTCCTATTCCCAAATGATTTAATTTGAATGAACTAAAGCAAAGAGAAAACATTAGTCTGCTCTTTCTCAGAGACTCGTATCACCTATTAATTTGCTAATGAAATCAGATATATGACTGTACATGGTCAATGCTGTGACTTGAATTAGCAGACACCTCTTGAGTTGTATTACATATCACTGGTTCCTGGAAGAGATTTAAAGAATCGCTCATTGAAGAAGCTTCTTCTGTAGATACAGATGGCCCGGTATTGAGTATTAAGAATACTAGCAAGAAAAGGTAAGTAGAGATAATGCTTGGTCTATTGAGAAAGGATTTCATAAATATATGATACCAACTGCTGTAATTAGGAGTCAATTCCAATTCTCTTTAGTAACATTTTCAAGGTTCACATCTTAAATGTAGGTATATGAAAAACCAAAAGCACCAACAAAGGATATTTATATAAAAAGATTTCTGCTGAAGTCTTAAAACCTAGTACTTTGATTTTGAAAATAAATTGCTGATTTTTTAAATCCAGCAAAAGGTAGACTGAGCTGGCATCCTTTGAAAGCTGAGCAAGGTAAGTTCAACAAAAACCAGCAAGTAATCAACTTATGGAACTCATTAATTCAGAAAGGGCCCTCGAACAGTGAACCAAAGGGAAAAACGAAACTGACACTTTCATGGCATATTCCTTTGAAAGCTGGCAGCAAAATTCTACTTCATTGATTAAACACACAAAAACTGTTTGCTGAGCACCAGCTATATCCAAGCACTGTTCTAGGTGCTGGGACAATGATGGGGAACAGAAAGTCCTGCCTCACACGGATGATGCAACAGGGAGGCCCCAAAACAGCAATTTCTGGGATCCACACAACTCTTCAATCCAAACCCAAACTCTTCCCCTCCAAAGCGGTCACAAACATGCTCTGCAAGAGTTATCTTCCAGTTCATTCAAATTAAACAGAGTTGTGCTGTGTACAGGTTAAGGGCACAGAACCTGAAGTCAGGATGCCCGATTTCACATTCTGGCTCTGCTTTTTAGATGAGAGAGACCTTGAGCAAGTCATTCAACCTCTCTGTTACAGTTTCCTCATCTGAAAATGGAGATACGTAATAGTACTACCTCAGAAGATTTTTATAAGAACTAAGTGAATTAATATGTTTAAGTATTGAGAACAATGCCTGAAACAGAATTTTTTATATAATTACATTTAGTATGTAGTACCACTTAGTCAAGTTTTTGATAAATAACATGAAAGTGGATTAATGCTAAAAATTTCCTGTCAATTCATCTTATTTAAGCCAGTTGCTACATTTTTCAGCTCTTTCTCATGTAGAGTAGGGCTTTAGCTGTGGGAAAACCAGAACAGGAAGAGGAGAGGATGATCAATTCATCATCTGCTTCCAGCTCTCCCCTCTCCTTCCCACCTCCACCTCTCCTCACAATCGGAACAAGTCTCTCAACCATATGTCACACCTCTTGTCACAAAACCTTGTTCCACTTAAGAGAACCAAGTGCCCTGGCCCAGATTCCAGGCCCATCACCAAGCTCCCCCGACCTGACTCCCGGCCCCACTCCCTCTGACCGTCCCTGCCCTGTGATCGCCAGTCTCCCTGAGAACCTGTGCTTAGCTAGTCACTGTACCTCATACTCCTCTGAGCCTTGGTTCTTGAAGGACCTTCTTGCCCTTGGAGCGGCCCTTCCCCACTCGCCTCCTTGGCAGTCTCCTCTCCAATCCATCCTTCCAGGTCCTGCTCAGATGGGATGTCCCTTCTTCTACAGCCTTCTCCAACCTCCCCATGCTGAGTCAGGGGTAAAGCTGCCTCCCTAGTTCTCTCCTAGAGCTCTGACTACACCACTATCACAGTCTTACAGATCCTAAATAGATTTTTATAAATGTTCATTTTCCAGGTCTGACTCTCCCACAGACACCGAACAACAAGGAAAGGGAAGATGTTTTATTTATTTTTGCATTTCTTGTGCCTAGCATGGTATATACTTAGCAATCCTGGTTGAACTGAAATAGAATTTTCTTTTTCTTATGTTTTCTCTGATGTCTCATTCCCTTCGGCTTCATTTGGCATGTCCCTTATCTTTAGGGATAGCCAACTTTCAGCACTTTGCTGGCCAATATAACAAAACTTTCAAGATTTTTGTGTGTGTGTTTTTTTAAAGGTATATTTAAGGTATGATGCAGGCTGCAAAGTCCTTCACTCCAACTCAAATTTCTCCTATTCAGTATGTTGGAACGTAAATCCTCATCCACAAAGAGTTCTTCAACTAAATGGAGATGAAGAGTCTACTGCTGTTATGTTTAAACTCACATATCACTAGGAAAAAACAAAACCAAACCACTCAATTCGATGCAACGTGTATGCTTTTGCTTATGTCTGTTCACTACTGAATATACCTGTATATCTGTGTAGGTTCATTTACACTGTGTACATCGAGTGTATGGGAGTCATTTGACTGGAATAGTGAGGGCATGTTCTCCACACCTCTGCCATCAAGTAGGAATTACAAACAAACGCGAGTCTATCCCACGGTTTCAAAACTCCAGGAGAGATTCCCAGCTTTCCTCACAGGGCAAGAAGTTCTTTGGCTTGTTCACCTCCACCACTAATCCCCCATCCAACCTTATCTTCTATTGTTTTCCTTCTCAGGCGTGAGGAACAGCCATCACTCAAACATACCCTAAGACCCTCATTAACTCATTACTTCAAACACTTTACCAGGCTAAATTAATGTAGTTCTTTGGCTGATGTTTTCTCTGAATTTCCCCCCCATCCTTCAACCATTTTACTCACTCTTAGGAATGCTTTGCAAGTTTTCTACAAATCCAAATTTAATGTTACTTTAATACCTACTATGGGAAAGGGACATAAAGATTAACAAGGCAGAGTGGCCATCTAAGAACAGACAATCTTGTGGGGAAACAGACACATCCTATAGTAACTGTAATCTGAGGACAAAGATAGAGGAGGAAGATAGGGCATTCCAGAGCAGAGCCTCAGAGGAAAAGCACTGCACTCACTCTCAATGCATTCACAGGCAATGTGCCAGCTGCTGGGGCTATAAAGCAAAACAAAACACAGCCTTGACCACAAGAATCTTAGCCTAGCGCAGTGATATTCGAAAATACTTTGCAGTTTTTCTAGCAAAAATCTTATGCAAATACCCAAAAGATAAGAGAGAGATGACGAGAGCTGATCTGGCTGGAGTTGGGAGGAGGCTGGATGACTCCCACCTCTTGTGCCCAAGCCAGGCCACCTGGGCCCCAGGTGCCTCTGCAGACCTGGGGCGCCTAGCTCCAAGGGAATAAGAATGGCCCCCACCTTTCACAACACTTAGAACACTGCCACCTCCCTAACACGGTGAATGCTACAGAAGTACTGGTTACATAGAAATAAGACACGAGAGCTGTGCAATAATGTACACGTCACTGGTCTACTGTGTGGAAATGGCAGAGGTACACAGGGACGAACTGGAATTGCCAGACAGGAGGCAGGAAAAGCCAAGTCCAAATCAGTGGAATCCAGAAGTGTAAAGATCTGACTAGTCTCAAAAATCCCAGAAGGAAGAGAGCTCACCTAAATTATTTTTTACTTGCCCCCTGCAATGTGTGTTTCCTTAGTTGGCTTATCTGCTTGCCACAGCAGCTTGCCCACACCTCTCCTGCATTCTTCAAGCTTCCAACTCTCCACCTCACTCTTGGCCCTCAGCAGAGGACCTGCAGAGAATACACAGAAAAACACTCCTTGCCTTCCTGCCCAGCGCCCATCTGCTCCCACCACATGCCTCTGGAAAGGGGGTTCTTACTATCCAAAGCCAGTCCCCTGGGTCGCCTTGGGCCCCCAGGTCTCCAGGAAGGTCTTCAATCCAACACTCCCCGGCATCTTCAAGTGGCCCTGTGCTGGCTCCCTTCCCCCTCAGTTTATACAGGCTCAAGGTTCTCCCATGCTCACAGCCAAGCTTCAGAAAGGTCTGACTCCAAACTTACTGTCTCCACTTCTTCACCTCACTCTCTCATCAATACCTAACAACCGGGCTTCAGTTATGCCCTTCCTCCCAACTGACAGTTCTCAGCACTCTTGGCTAGAAACGCTGTCTTTCCTGGCGTAATGCTCTCTGGGTTTTCCTCCTTACCTGTTTGGTTGCGGCCTCTCTGCTCTGTAAACGCCGCCCTGCTCCCTTAATGTTCCCATTCCTCGGTTTTGCCCTGACCCTCTGAACACTTGTCATTATTAGCAGCAATAACTGGAGGGGGGGGACTGGGGGGGAGACGGACGGGACGGGGCGACACAACATGTTTAAAACTACGGAACCTTCTAGGGACTGAGCTCTGTACAGTCTCTGTCACTGGCAGGAGAGGCCCATGACCCAGGCAGGAAACACAGAAGGACCCACTTCTCTGCACACTCCCGTTCCTGGTTTACTCCCGAGAGTGCCCGTCCGCCCCTAGGCTGACACACAGGCTAATCTCCAAGTCCCAGTCTACAGCCCAGTTCCTCCTCCTCAGGGTCAGGCCTGTGCCTCAAACACGTGATGCCTTCCTTACAAGCACCTCAAACTTAAGTCCCAAACGAGATTCATCACTTTATCCTCCACCCCAGTCTTCTCTTTCTCCATTGTTTTCTACTTCAATGAATGGCACCAGCATTACCTAGTTTCCAAGGCAAAAGTCTTGGCTCTCCTTGACCCTCCTCCTCCCTCACAAGTGTGCCTCCCAAACAGTTACATCCCACCACCATCACCCTCAACACCTTCACTTGGTCAGTGCATACGGCCTACTGTGTGCCAAATACTGCTGCAGACATTAAGCATATAGCAGTGAAGAAGCCAAGCCTAATCCTAGAAGGAGACAAGCAAACAAATAAATATAAGACATTTCAGGTGGTGATCTAATTTAGGAAAAGATCTGGGTGATGCGTGGGGCACTACTTTAGACAGGGAGGGTCAGAGAAAACCTCTCAGAGGGGAAAACACTTAAACTGAATCTGAATGACAAACAGAAACAAGTCTCACCAATTTGGGAGGCCAAGCGCTCTAGGCAGAGGGAGGAGCCAAGTGTAAAGGTTCTAAGGTAGGAAAGAGCTTGAGGTGCTGAGAAACAGCAGGAAGGTCATCTAGACTGCAATTTAGGGAGCAAGGAGGAGACCAGGCCAGAGGGGCTTAGAGGGAGGCAGGGGTCAGACAGGCCTTCTTGGCAGCCATGAAAGCAATGAGAAGCTATTGGCTGGCAGAAGACAACTGACATAATCCAATCTGGATTTTTAAAGATCATTTTAGCTGACAAGTGGAAAAGCGGTTTGGGAGATTATAATAATAGGGGATTAGAAAACCAGTCAGGAGGCTAATACAGTAGTCCAGACAAGGGAATGGTGCTTGGGACGGGAGGGAACAAATTCAGGATATATTTTGGACAGAAAGTGAACAGAATTTACTGGGAGATTAAACGTTGAGGCGGGGGGAGGAATCTAGGGCAATTCCTAGGTTGTTTTTAGGTATAACTTACATACAGTAAAATTACATACAGTATATGATTCAATCAGAATGAATGAATGCCTATCAAGACTCAGAACATTTCCATCACTCTAGAAAGTTCTCTCCTGTCCCCCTCCCAGTCAAACCCCATCCACCCAAGAAACAAGCACTGATCTGATTTCTAGTAGCACAGTTTTGTCTATTCTAGAACGTCTTATAAATAGTCCACTGTTTACTTTTTGTGCCTGGCTTTTCACTCAGCATAGAAGGTGTGAGACTCACCCCTATTACATGTATGAGTAGTTTGTTTCTTTTGATTGCTGAGTGAGGGTCCACTGCACAAACACAGCAGTGTGTTTATCCATTCCCCTGCTGATGGACATCTGGGCTGTTTCCAGTTTGGGGCTATCATGAATAAAGCTGCCATGAAAATTCTTGTACATGGCCTATTTGTGGACAGTATTTTCATTTCTCTTGGATAAATATCTAGAAACGGAACTTCTAGGTCACAGGGTGACCATACGTTCAACTTTTTAGGAAACTTCTAGTTTCCCAAAGGAGTGGCATCATTTTATACTCATCTGGGTTCTGGCTGCCTGACTCTTAGCTGTTTTGCTTGAGTAACTCCACCTATGCCACAGCCATACTCATTCTTTCAGCTCTTCCAAAGACACTTTTCCTCCTTACCCCACCCACTGTCTCATGCTATTTATTCATTCAACAAATACCCTGCAGGATGAGAAAAGGCTGGGCTGGCCAGAGGAATCAGCATAGTCCCTGCGGTGGGAAAGAGCTCGGTGCCTTCAGTAAACTGAGAGAAAGTGAGAGTGGCTGGAGGACAGCAAGCAGCAGGACAGCCGGTCAGAGAGGCAGGCAGGGGCCGGGTACTCGGGGCCTGTGAGAAACAGGCATGGAGTCTGGATTTTCTCCTAAGTGCTACGTGAAACCGTTAAAAGATTTTAAGTGGAGGAGACAGGTGACTCTTGGCTACTCTAGGCAAAGTGAAATAAAGACAGGAGTAGAAATGGGGAGGCCATGGTAAGAGGCAATTGTTGTGTTCCAGGTAAGAGATGGTGGGGGCTCAGAGGGACAAACTCCTGTCAGATAATGGAAACAGCACTGACAGTGGCCTGGTGATGGGTTAGATGTGGAGAGTGCTAAGAGAAAAGGAGAAATCTGACTTGAGAAACTAGGGGGATGGTAAAGCTACTTCTGGAGAAGGGGAAATGGAGCAGAGCATGTGTGAGGCACATACATTCAGCTTTGGACTTGTGACACTCATGTTACTGGTGAGCTACCAAGCCACAGCATCAAGCAGGAGTTGGAGAAGGTAGGCTGAAGCTAGCAACGTAGGTCGTCAGCTTATGGGCAATCAGGAAGCCTGGGGACTTCCAAGAGTACCCAGGGAGAGTCCAGCGAAGGGAGGAATGAGCCAACAGGGGTGGAAGAGAGAGCTGAGAGAAGCGGGTGATGAGGAAGCAAATGGTCCTCTTTGAGAAGGCTCCTGTGGTTTTTAACTCAGGGTTATACATGTCTTGGTCTGGTACCTTGCAATCCCCCATCAGAGCACTTCTGTTACCCCTGTTTAATTGCCCTTCTCTACTGGGCAGATATTTGAGGATGTAAAAGCAATAGGCTGGGGAGGAACCAGCCCTGCTCTAGTCCGGTGTCTCGGCACATGGCACAATGTGCAATGCTTGTTTAATGGACAACTACCAGTCAGTGAGTGTCACCTAGAGGGGCTGCACTCTACTCTATGGTTTTCCTATTTTAATTCCTTTTCCCAATGGCCCTGAGGAAGGTGTAGCTCCACTTTACAGATGAGGAAACTGTGGCTCAGACAAAATGCAAGTCACTGCCGATTAAGTGACGGAGCCAGACTGAGGCCACACATCTTCTGTCACATGCTCTGCTGCCTCCATCAAGTACCCCTCACATGGACCTTTACAGCAGAGTGCCCTCTGACATTACTGCCACAGGGACACAACTGGAAATGTCTGGGGAAGCAGCCCTGCTCCAAGAATCCCTACTGTTGTCAGGCACAGCGAAAAGGCTCCAGGCTCTTAAAGCGATGCTTTATACTTAGGGCACTTCTAAATGCAGAAGTGAAAGCTTCCCTGAAACTGAGGTCTGGAAGTGAAAACGCAGGACTGCTAGGACCTTAACTCGAATTCTAGAACTCAATTTTAGCTATAGATCAGAAATTTCCCCTACATCTAAAGGGCCTTATTCTAACTTCACAACTAATGCTAAATTTGGCAAACAGCTTCTTCTCCAGTCATCGCTCTGGACCAAGACATAATCAGGATGAGATTATGTCTCAGTGGGGCCTAAGAAACCAACACTGTGTATCTTTGTGAAAAGTAACAGCGGTCCATACTCTGCTTTCAAGACTGATGTGCTGTCTTTCCCCTGATTTTTAAGAGAGGAACTACACAGGCTTTTTCCTAAGTGAGTACATTAGCACCCAGAGGCTTCCTTTCTTTTTCTACTCAAGGGCAACTGTTAAATATCAATCCTCTGGTGACAGCATGGGCTATGGTGGAAAGAATATTAGCCTAGCAAAGAACAGGGTCCTTGACTCTGTCAGTGTAAGACCGCATGACTTTGGGCAAGTCTCCACCTTCTCAGCATCTTTCCTTAGTTGTAAAGCCAAAGGGCTACACTAGATAATTTCTTAGGTTTCTTTCAGCTCTCCATATAACTCTATAATCAGAGAGCACAGAAAGGGTGGGTGAAGGTATGCAGGACGCTAGCCAGGTAGCTGGGAAAGGCTGGGAGGATAAACCCTCTGGGTTATGGGTAACAAAGACTATCCGACCTGTACTGTTTCCTCCCCTACCTAAAGCCCCCACTCTCTGCTATCCCTGCTTCCTTCAACAGACCCCACCCCCACTCAAGTTCCACTCAGTCACTTGGGATCTTTCATTGGAAGCAAACCTTGCAGAGTGCCCTGCATACAGATGTCACTAATATTTATTTGCTCACTTAATCTGAAGCTTTAACAAAGTACGATGATTATAACACCCCAAGCCAACTCCCCAACAAAGAAACATACAGACAGCTAAAGGGTGTTTCTAACAATGCCTAGCACTCACCAATATTTTAACACCTTTACATTTTTTTAATTGGAATGATTTTTTTAAAAGCAAACAACATTCCTCTTTCTTACTCTTTCCAAGGTACCACTAATGATCTCTCTTAAGCTCTTTTGAGCCAGGTCCCCATTCACAAAGTATAAAGATATAAAGAGAAGGAAGACTTCAATCAACCCACTTCTATTCTTTGGATTTACTTCTTAAGATGCTCAGGGCTGGGCCGGCCAAGTGGCGTGTTGGTTAAGAGTTGGCTTGGCCGCTGTCAGCAGCCATCCAATGGCCAGCGATCGATCTGCCTCACCTGGGAAGAGCGCAATGATAATGCCAACATGGGCCAGTGAAGTGATGTCCTCCACAACTAAACTGAAGAACAAAAGGACAGCAATTTGTCTGTTCCCCTCCCCCAATTCCCCAATAAAATCTTAAAAAAAAAAAAGAGTTGGCTTAGGATGCCAACTCTGAGCAGCAGGACCCCGGTTCAGATCCCACATGGAGGCCAGTGATGCTGCGCCCTCTACAGCTAAGATGGTGAACAGCAGCTCGACCTAGAGCTGGGCTGCCGTGAGTCACCAGCGACAGCGTAGGCTGTGGCGGGGCTGCAGTGGGCTGCCATAAGCTACTATTGAGTGGCTGGCAGCTGGCGTGAGATGCCTAGAGCCACCATGAGCGGCCATCCAATGACCGGCGACCCATCTTCCTCACCTGGGAAGAGTGCAATGATAATACCAACATGGGCCAATGACGTGACGTCCTCCACAACTAAAGAACAAAAGGACAGCACCTTGTATGTTCCCCTCCCCCAATTCCCCAATAAAATTAAAAAAAAAAAAAGATGCTCAGGGCTAAAGCAAATTATTTACTTTGCTTAATGCCATTTCCATCTACCCCACAGATCAAGTTTGACTGCCCTGCTGGCAGAAAAGGCTTCAGAAGAGGCAACATTTTCCTGACTGCTCTGAAGTAGCATGGCCCTAGTCACTCTTATATTTTCTTTTTATTCTCTTCATAGCTATTATCACCACCTGACATTCTTATTTATTCACTGTTTACAGTCTTGTCTCCAGAGCAGGCTCTGTCTCTATCTTGCCCACCACTGCGTCTCCCATGCTTAGAACAGAGTCTATCAATACTTGTTAATGAAAATTAAAACACAACACACAAAAGACCTTATTTAATCCACGTTCAGGGACGTGATGTTCAAACATGGAACCATCTTCCAATCAGGCTGACAGTCAAGTGTTATGATGAACTCCCTCCCACCCTTTCCTACAGAACAGCTTCCATGTACATATTGCAATACAGATATTTTCCCTCGTAGCTCATGTTTTCTCTTTCTTAACTTCCCCACTACAAAGCATCAGATAACAAGCCACAGATAAACCAATAAATCACTTTATGGTTCATCTACCTGCTGGGTCATGTGCATCACCTACAAAGCAAACAGAGCTCTAATGCAGCAAGTCCTGACTGTGTCTGTCCCCACGAGACCCTTTCCCACATTCTACAGGTACCACAGGTAGTCAGAGGACTTTCAACGGCCTAATAATAAAAACTATCCAGTCTCAGTGCAAGGCGGCTAAATTATGCACTATGAAAGCCTTGATTTCATTATATTGTACAATTGCCCCTTGAACAACATGGGTTTGAATTGTGCGGGTCCACTTACCTGCAGATTTTTTTCAATAAATACTGTAATTTTATTTTCTCTTATGATTTTCTTAATAACATTTTCTCTATCTTACTTTATTATAAGAATACAGTATATAATACATTTAACATACAAAATACATGTTAATTGACTGTTTATGTTATTGGTATGGCTTCCGGTCAACAGTAGGCTAAGGCTATTAGTCAAGTTTTTGGGGAGTCAAAAGTTACACGTAGGTTTTCAAGTGTGTAGATTTGAGTGTGCCGGGGGTTGGGGGATCAGTGTCCCCAATGCCCATGTTGTTCAAGGTCAACTGTAATACATTTCAAATATATAACTTTGATGTACAGCTCTGCTCCAACATAAATGGGTTTTAATGTTTTGCTTTATTTCGTTACCCTTACCTCCAGAAAAAGAAAATGGAGGCAGCAGAGTCAGATGCCTCAGATAGATCTAATGAGCATTAAGGTGTCTTGAACGCAAGCCCATGAGGAAGCGTGCCTAAGGCATAGTGACTGGGAAGAGGATTGTCTTTTGTAAATGTATCTTCACAGTCCCATCTGGTCAAACTGAGAGCAGTCACTAGATAATACGATTCCCGTGCATTGTAAACCAGTAACAGACAAGAGACAGCCCCTTCCATATTATATCACTCTTTGAGCTGATAAAAGAAGTTTTCAGCTCAAGACAGAAAGGCAGAACTGGGTATGAAACAGAAACCTTTTAGATTAAATCTCAGGCGCACTTGCAAAACTGGCCAGGTGCGGGGAAAGTGAAAGTTTAGAAAACTCTCAGGGCCACTAAACCGCATGGCACAGTCACAAAAATCATGCTTTCCAGTATTTTGTCCAAGTCTAGATTTCAAGTTCACCATAACTTTAAAAAAGAAGGGAGGGGGGGCACAGCACGAAATATGGATTCCAAGGTCAATCTACAGTAGCCATCACTGAGCTATAACAGACCTGGTAAAAGCTTTGGAGCCAAGGGGAGGATGCTCACATCCAAGTCCTGACCCCTCACTAACTATGGCCTCTCAGGAAAGGAAAGATGATTGACCGCTCAGGTCTGCTGAATGGATTTTGTAAGGCAACTCAAAATACCTCGGACAGAACTTGGTATACTGGGTTAACAAACAAACAAACGAACGAACGAACACCCACAAATGTTAGCACACTTTCCTACCTATAAGAGAATGTTAAACTCACCAGGAGAAGTCCAATTCTAATTTCCTGGTCTAAAAAAAAGTGATTTCTACTACATTCCATTCTATACTACTAAAAGGTTATAAAGCCTAAAAGATATCTCCTGACATCTTACTACGTTGGCAACCTTTTCTCACATACATACACACAAATTACTTTTGTAGAGTAAGAGTTTTAAAATAACCTTTCCTCGTAACACAAAGATAAATGTACATGTTACAACTGCTTACAGTTTAACTAACTAGGGTTTTAAAAACCCCACACCAAACACAAGGTCACAATTTAAATACCAATGTAGAATAGATTGCTTATTTTGGGAAACTCCAAATTATTAACTTGCATAGCAGCATAAAAGTGTCTACCTATGTGATAGGCCTGATGTCAAGATACAAGAAAAATTCTACCCATCTGTCCCCAAAGTCAACATTACAAGCACACCTCCCAATGCTGACACCCTTTTTGAAACTGTGTTTGTACAGATTAACTAAAAAAGTGATCTAAGAAAGACTCTTACACCACATTAGGCACCTGTCCTTCAAGCATCACAATACTAGACATTTATGACAAAGACCCACTTCTGAGGCTGGTCGAGAAGGACTACCCAGTCAGAAGCATGGCCTACGGCCCTCACACACCATAAAAATCACTGACACTAATTGGGGTTCTTCAGCATCGGAGAGGAAGCATCCGGCTACCATTAAAGAATAAACTGGGATGCAAATAATTAGTGCAGCCTGAGGTGATAGTTAATTCCACTAGCATGCCATTTCACAGGAGATATTATGGAATTCCATTTTATCCCTTTTCGGAGAATACTGAAAACTGGAGATTTCAAATTAGCCAAACACCAAATCACGTATCCCCTGAAAGAACTTTAAATAAATCCCTCCACAATCCTTTACATAGAAAGATCCTGGAACTCCTTGGAGGCAACAACACACTTTGACCCAAACACACCTGCGTTATCCACAGTTCCAAGTAATCAATGTTCTCTGAAATCTTTTCCCTGTTAACTTCTTGCACAAAGACAAAACAAAAACAAAAAACAACAAAAATACAGGGCACATTCAACATAGGCTAGAATATTAACATACTTTCTGAGAAGCACACAACAGAATCTGGAACTTGAAGAAAATCTGTATACCCTGACCAAGTTTTATGCTCTGTTGGAGAAGAAAGAGGCTGGAAACTAAAAAGTGAGACAGGATTTTAAAAGCCAGGTAAGGGACAGCCTACATTTCTCAGGAAGGTCGCCTCTGGCTAAAACTAAAACAAAAGCACAGGACTGGAGAGACAGAAACAAAACAAAACTACCCCAAACTCCTATGTCTGACCTGGAAGGGTCCTCATTTAACAGATGAGGAAACTGGAGCCTTGGGAGAGTAGGTAACTGGTCAGGGATAGTTTATTTGGTGGCAAAGCTGGAAGTAGATTCCTGGTTTCCAGGTCGGACTTCAGTGCAATTTCCCACTCTAGGAAGCTGCCACCCCATGTAAGGATGCTTTATAAAACTCTTCACTGAGGCTGTTAACATAAGGGTCCAATTATCATCCAAGATCTGCCTGTTAGATAATGGCTCGAAAATTCCATCCATTTTACAGCAGTTTCCAGAGTCATCTAATCTTTGAGAGAACCCCCCCAAAAAGCAAAAACCCAAAGAGGAAAGCGGGGGGGGGGGAATCCTAATTTTTATCTGTCCCCTGGAGGCAAACTAAAGGGTTTCACACAGGCAGACAGTGCAAGTATCCACAATCACAAAAACAGACAATAATCTCCACCCACAGGCCCAGAAAGGCAGCCGCTCCTCGGCACCGCCTCCCCCCCCCCCAAACTCACTAAATTCCACTCCCAACGCGGAGCACAGGAGACATTCCACCTCCCTCCTCTGCCAGAGCGGGCTGGGCCGGATCAGCCACTCTCCTTCAACACCACTTTCCCCCCAAAAAGGGACGGGAAACTAAAAGCCTCGAGCCCCCAAACGCGCACTCCCTCGCACAAGGAGACCACCGGATCAAACACCCCGCCCTGCTCACCGCGGCGGGGGAGGGGGAGAAAACCCCAC
>NW_017731922.1:244553-305979 GCF_001890085.2 Hipposideros armiger
TGTGTTTACAACAACCTGTGAGGTTGGTACTGTTATCACTTTATAGATAGGGCCACAGAGGCACAGAGAGCTTAAGTAATTTGTCCCAAGTCACACAGCTTGGAAGACGCCAAGCTGGGATTTGAATCCAGGTCTTTAGAGGTTGTACGGCGGGCGCGCGCGTGCCCACCCGCGTGCGGCGGCGCCGAGGCCTGCGCGCGCCAGGCTGGGGCTGCGGAGACCCCCCGCTCGGCGGCCGGGGTCGCGCGGGATTCCCCTAGGCAGCTGCGGGGCGCAGCGCGCGCCTCTCGCTGCTCATTCAGTGCTGTCTTGGCCCGCGGCTCCCGGCCGTCGGTCCTGGGAGTGGCCGTAAGCCAACTTTCTGGGGAGTTGGTGGCCCGGAATCTCGCTTTGGGATTTCTGGAGTTCCCTGGAGCCTCCAACGCCAGAATCGCGCCTTTGGCAGCCTGGGGAGCCCGCGGGCCAAGGCCCGACCTCCTCCCGGTAACCTGCTTAGTAGGGCCCGGCATGGGGGTGGCTTTTGCCCGCCAAACGCCCTCAAGGCCAGGGAGGCCTGGTTCCTTTGCCGCCTCAGCCCCTTGGCCCCGTGTCCTTGGATGAATGACTTGGGGCCTCAGTTTCCTCTGCTTTTATTAAGCGAGGAGTGGGGAAGCCCACCAGCCTCACGTGTAAAATAGATGCTAACCAAACGCCAGTTGCCTTCGTCTTGCGGCGCCATTAAAATCTACAATGCCTGGTTGGCTGGATCCAGAGTCCAGAATTAATTTGGATATAAGGTGGAGGGTTTGTGGTGCCAAGGCCTCAGGCTGTTACCAGACTTCCTTTGCAAATCTCGTGGATGTTTTGTGGAGCAACGGACTGGCTTGATGTTTTTTGTTTTTAAGAAAATCTCAGTTGTAAAACCACCACTGAGATGTTTGTACTGTGTGACCCACTGCTTTCAAGAGTGAGGCCAGTGAGGATAAGATGTGTTTGGAGTGTTTGTGATCCTGCCTGTGACTTACCCAGAGACTTGGCCAGATTCTCTCCCCACTCTGGGCCTCAGTTTCCCGTTGGTACAATGGGAACAGGGGCGAGTTTGGACTAGATGCCCGGAATGTTGGCGAAAATGGCTGATTCTGAAGTCGGCCCCCATCTGCCCTAGATGTTGGAGTAGTTCCTTTCCTGAAGCAACCCACTTGAAATTAAATTGGAGTTGGAAGAGTACTTTGGGCAGCAGGTGGAGGCTGATAAGAACCAGGTGTGGCCTGGGGCCCAGATTTCAGTATATTTGAGGTACACAGCTCCCCAGGGCCTGGTTCTACCCTTTCACCTCTCACCCCACCTAGCCAGACACATTAACACTTTGCCTTGCCTTGGGCCACCCAAGGAGGGTCCTGGCTGTGGCCATACCAGTCCCCAGCATAGGAATCCTAGACAGAGCCAGAGTTGATTCTGACACGCCAGGAGGTGAGTGGGGAAGGCAGTGATTTCTCCTGGCTTCTGTCCAATCTCACAAAGCGGGGGCCGGCTATCCTGGAAGACTTGGTTCCCAATACCTCCTGCACGGCAGGCGGGGGGCAGAGCGGAACAGGCCACCAGGCCCTGCCCTTTGGCTGTTCCCATTGTTCTGTGAGTTTCATTTTCAAATTCTTTGGCACCAAGACTTTTAAAAGACCAGTGCTAGCTTCTGCTTGGATCAGGGCTGCAGAGGGAAAGGTTGGGGGTACCCTCAGCACAGACCCGTTTTCTGGACAAACATGGAAAGATGCAAGAGAGCTTCCTGAACCCTGGGTGTTGAGGTGGGCACCCTCAGTTTCTTGAGAGAACACTTGAAGCAAAGGGAGGCCTTTTTCCTTACAGTCTCCTGCCCCGTCATTCCTCTCTTCCTTTCCCCTCTTGCTCAGCTCACTCAGGTTTCAGACCGGGGGACTGGAACGTGAAATGGATGGTGAAAAAGGGAAAGCATGCAGTCAGATAACTGGAGTCCAAGCTCTTGTTTGCTCCTGCCTCCTGTCCTGGAATTGAACCCAAAGCCCCCCTTGGGCCCTCCTGGAACATTGCCTAGCCGACCTCCACCTGGAAACTTCCAATCCTGGGGCCAGGCCAGCCTCCGCTTCTTCTCCCCTGGCAGCCTATCACTTTCCCTTTTAGTACCATGTGGAAAAAGAATGTGTGCGTTTTATGGCCAACAGACACTTTGGGCTGTGTGGCCTCAGACAATTCGCTTCACTTCACCTCTCTGAGCCTTGATTTCTTCAGCAGTAAAATGGGGGTAATGTGGGGATCTAAAGAGATTTTCATAAAAAATTCAGTTCAGGCACATATTAACAATAGCTACAGTTCTGTGATATGGACACAGTATGATGATACATGAGCAGACTGAGAGGCTCAGAGAGGTGGTCACTGTCCAAGATACCATAGTGGCTGGAGCTCAGGAACTGGGAGCCCCCTCCTCTTTGATCATATTAGCATCTTCCATTGTTCTCTCATTGTCTCATCTGCAAGAATCCTGTTTTTTCCTTCCACACTTTAAGAGAAAGACAGTATATTTGTTGTTCTTTTTCTCTCCTAACCCAGTTCACTCAAAAAATACTTGTTGAACTCAATCAGGGATTTCAATTCCAGGAGCAAAATGAATCCTTTCCCTCCTTCTCTGGCTCAGCGATGGCTTTTGGAAACCCCATGTCACTGCCTTTTATTACAAACTCCTCTGCCCTCCTCCAGGCGCCTGGGCCACTCCGGGATTACAAATGGAGCCTTCTGCCTCTAGGTCACTGATTCCACTACCTCGTGTCAGTGCCAGTTGATTGAGGAGACCGGCCCTGCTCAGCAGATCAGTGACTTGTGGGAAGTGAGCCGGGTGTTGTGCCTGCTGCGGCAGGCGGATGTCCTTCCTCCCACTTGCTGGCTCTCTTGAGCACACGTGCAGCCCTCACCTTTCTCCTTCAGGGCCCCAGCTCTCCTTCCTCTTGGGAGGGGCCTCCTGCGAGCTCGAGCACACAGAGGGAGGCCTGGAATTCCAGCTCCCAGTCCTCCAGAGACAACTGACAAAAGCCTCGGCTTAACAGAGTGGGGAATCCCCCAAGCATCCTGCAGAGCCTGTCCCAAGCCAGGCACACCCTCCCCCCAACACAAAGCGGATGGATGCAGAGTGCATAAACAGCGGGGGTGGCCTGGTCTTTTGTGGCGCCCTTAATTCCATACAGAGCACCTGCTGCGTGCTAGGCCGTCAGCCCTGATGGAGAGGACATAGGGGCTCAGAATAAGTCTTTCTGGGGCAAGGTGAGGGCCAGCTCTAAGGCTAAGAGGGCCAGGGAATACCAAGACTTAGCAGTGTGGGGACAACCTGCTCTTCCCAGGAGGGCTGTGCCCAGTGCAGGACTAGAGGAACGAGAGGTGGGCAAGGGTGAGATCCTGCAAGGGCAATGTGTCTGTGACATGCTTGGCATGAATTTGTATCATAGGGTCTCAGTAACCTCTGTTCAGGTTTGCCCCTCAACCCCGACCTACACCCCATTCCTCAGGAGGGAAGTTGTGGCTCCCTTAGCTCTCACTGGTCACGCTGGGTCATTTGTGTGACTGTGTCCATCTCTCCCATGGGACTGTGAGCATTTGCAAGGCAGACACCTCTGCTTCTCTGGGGTCTCCAGCATCCAATGCCAGGTTCAAAATTATATCCATAAAAATGATAACAATAATAATGATGCAGCCCAGAGGAATGCAGGCTTACTGTGAACAGACACTGTGTGTTTACAACAACCTGTGAGGTTGGTACTGTTATCACTTTATAGATAGGGCCACAGAGGCACAGAGAGCTTAAGTAATTTGTCCCAAGTCACACAGCTTGGAAGACGCCAAGCTGGGATTTGAATCCAGGTCTTTAGAGGTTGTACTCTTAACCACCAAGCTTCCCAGTGCTTGGTAAACACTGGAAAGATGGATGGACGCAGACAGTTGGTGGGTCCCAAAGTCTGCAGGTGGACAGAGAGAGACGTGAGGACAGCAGGGCCGGTGCCAGCCTCTCCCCACAAGTAACATAGTAAAGCCCTGGAGACTGGGCAGTTTGCAGATGGTGGACCCTTGAACCCCATGCCTGGAAGACCGTGGCCTGCCCAGCAGATGGCAGTTGCTGTGTGTCTTCCCACAGGTGAACAGAGAGAGGACATCTCCAGCTGAACAGCTGGCGGTCCTGTAGCCTGGCCGTATGGGACATCACCCCTCAGCCTACTCGGCACTCCTGCCCCTGTGGCATGACTCTCCCTGGGCAGCCCCTGGCATGGCAGCCCAGAACAGGTCACTGAGCTAGGGGCCCAGCGTGGTCTCACCAATGTGTGTCCTTCCGCTGATCATCCTATGGCTCTGAGTCTGAATTTCTTCTTCAGGGAATTGTAGTGCGTGGGAGGAGGGGCTGAGTGATCTGCCTGCTTTCAAGGAGTCAGGTCCCTTACCTGGGGGAACCCATTCACAACTCCCAAGCACCTTATGAGGCAGGGACTGTCATCTTCATTGTCCAGACAGGAAAGGGACAGAGAGGTTAAAGAGACTTGCTCGCAGTCACATAGCTAGCAAGCAGAAGAGCTGGGATCTGAACTCAAGTCTTCTGGCTTGAGCCCCCACTGTGTCACTTACAGCACTACAAAGAGCTAAAGTGAAAATGAAGTGATCTAACAATAGTGGTGACAAAGGCATACTCGAAGCACTTCACCTGCCCTAACTCACTTAATCCTTACAACAGTCCTATGAGGTAGCTACTGCTATTACCACATCTTGCAGATGAGGAAACTGAGACCCAGAGCAGCTAGGAGGGGGCAGAGTTGGAATCTGAAGCCAGGCAGGCAGGGCCGCAGAGCCCTGCATCACTTTATCACGAGATAACAATAGGGAGGTTCCTTTCCATTGGGATTATTTCTGCTTGAAAGCTCAAGACTTTTAGCCCCATCTCTGTCGGGCTCCACGGGAACGCAGTGCTGCATGCTGAGGCATGCTGGGAAAAGACTTTGTTCCATCCTGTTTTGTTGACATGCTCTTCATTTTAAGCCTGAAACCCAAGCTTCCTGCGAAGAATTCAAACCGGGGAGAAAAACGCGGCCATGATACAGCCACCACTTCCTGAGCCTCCAGTGTTCCCTGTGCTGGGGGCTCCATGTGTGTCCTCACACTTAACCTTCACAGTCCTCAAACAGCCCCCACTTCACAGCCGAAGAAACTGAAGCCCAGAATTGCTAACAAGATGCCCAAAGGCACAGACCTTCTTGAGGATCCTGGCCCTCTGACGGCATCAGCTGCGCCCCCTTCCAGGGACATGGAGATGAGTCTTGTTTGCTAAGCTTTGACAGAATTTCTTCATCTGGGAACTGCTTCTGCTCATCTGCCACAGGCTGGTCCCTTAGTGTCATAATTCCTGGGCCACTGGGAAGGCACCAGGACACACGTGCAGAAATGCAGAGCTGAATGCTGCCTTCTCAGTCAGGGAAGCTGAGCAATGCGGACATGGACGCTTCCTCTAGTCCATCTCTACCTGCAGTGACTCAGGAATGGCTGCCCCGCCACCAAGGTGATTGTCTTCTGGAAACAACCACACCGTGTGAGGTTCCTCGTCACTGCCCTGCATCTCCCTGCAAGCTGGCGAGGACAACTGCCAAGGCACATGATTCCCGGGAAACAGAAAGCAGCAGAGTTGAAGGATTCTCCAACTCCCAACTGGTCCTCGTGACTGCAGCCCCTCTTCCCGGCCCACCCATCCCTGCAACAGATTCCTCACAGTTACCCAAAGCCAGCTCTGACCCCACTCCCCGGCTCAAAGCTTTCCAATGGGTCCCGAGTGGCTTCAGAATTTGAGTCGATTCTCATCCACCTGGAACGCAAAGCCCTCGCCTGGCCTTCTCTCGCATGTCCCATTCTGCCTCTCTGCCAAACCCAATGAGCGGTGTTCCTGCCATGTGCCTGTCGGCGCCCCAAAGCAGAAAGCCCTTCCCTCTCCCCTACAGATTGAAACGATACCATCTTTCAAGTCTTACTCAAATGCTGCCACCTCCATGAAGTCTTACCTTAATACTCATCAGAGATTCATTCAACAAATATGGATTGAGTCCTTATTGTATGCCAGGCATTGAGCCCAAGGGGCCATGTTGTCATGGAGCCTACAATCCCATGGGGCCATTAGAAAGAACAAATCATCACATAAATAATCACTTGGTAACAGCTGTGACACACATTAGTAAGAAAGCGTGGAAGGTGCACAGAGGGTGTATAATGGGGCCCTGGGTCTTGGGGATCCAGGACATTTGAGCTGAGATAGGAAATAGCCATGTGATGAGTTCGGCAGAGAACTCCAGGGTGTGGGCACCGCATGAGCCAAGGCCCTGAGGCAGCGGGGAGCAAGCAGATTTCCAGGAAGGGCAAGGAGGCCGGTGCAATTTAAGTGAAATGAAAAGCTGGACATGCAGCTGGAGCAAGACAGGGCAGGCCACAGAAGTCTTGGGGACTTTATCCCAAGGGCAGAAAGGGGAGCCACTGACAGAGTCCAAGCAGAGGAAACAGTCAATATTCATGTATATGAATATTGTTCATTTATAGGAATAGTCAGTATTCATTTATACCGATCCTGCCAGCTGCCCTGAGGCTGAGCATCTTCTGAAAAGCCCAGGCTTTGTATCCGGCCAACCCTGGACATCGGGTCACTGGAGTGTGGAGTTTTCCAGTCCTTCCTCCTGGACCGAGCTCTCAAGGGCAGGGCCGGCCTCTGTTTCTCCCGCATCATCCCCAGGACAGGGGGCTGCTCCAAATACATTTGAGGGAACAAACTAACAGATAGGAGAAGACACTTACCAGCATTTCCCCTGGAAGGGGCCAGGCTGCCTGAGGGGCCTTCCACGTTCTCTGGAAATCACAAAATTCAAGGGTTTTAGTAAGGCCACTCCCCAGGGGCCCCTGAGAGCAGAACCAGCACCCCACTGATGTCCATGCCCAGGGTCAGCATACAGCATGACACCGCACAGGCGTCTATCTGCCTGCGACTGTCTCATCAATGGCGAGAAACAGAACCCAATGCCCTCAACAGCTGTAAGGTGCTTTCGAGTTTACAAAGCACATTTCACACAAGCAGTCTCGCCTAGGGTCAATGCTCTCAGGTGGGTATGGTTACAGCTCCGTTTTACAGATGAGGAAACTGAGGCCCAGGAAAGGGAGGGTCCCCGGCAAGTCATGGCAAAGCCAAGACAAGAACCTGACACCTGTTCAGGCTATTATGGACCTTACGGGGTTAAGAATGCTTTCCGGAAATTTCTTTCAAAAATATTTTAAAGTGACATATTTCATCAGGATGTCTGTCACGCCAGCAGTGGGAGCCAACACACCAATTCTCGCAGGCTGATCCCCCTACAGTCAGATCCACACACTCAGCTGGCGGCTTAGCCCAGGGCACACGAGGGGCTGAGTGGTGCGTCCTTGGCTCCCTGGGCTTGGTGCTGGCACACAGCGAGTGCTCAGTAAACACGGAGTGTTCCAGGGAATCGGGAGCTGATTTGAGGGGACAACAATAGAAAACAATAGCTCTCATGGATGCGGAGCACTATGCTGAGTTACCTGCATTAACTCAGGTCATCCTGAGGCGAGTTTACAATTGTCCCCACTTACAGACGTGGTAAGTGAAGCCTAGAACAATAACTAGCCTGTGATCACACAGCCGGTGAGTGGCAGAGCTGGGATTTGAACCCACGCAGGGCCCTGAAGCCAACCCCATGCCCTGGCTGAGTGAAGGTGGGTAGAAACCTCTTGGGCAGAAAGAACAGCAACTGTGCAGTCCTCAAGGGCTGTGACCATGTGCAGCGCCCCTCCCCTGCACACCAGATGACCGTTATTCCCAGTCCCCATAGAGCCCATGCGGGCATGACAAGCTGGCACGGTAACCACGTCATCACGGGTTTCGTGTCTCCCCAACCTACCTTCCCGAGTGGTCTCTGGGCTCCCTCTACCTGTCCTGTCTCAATGGGCTCCCGGCATTATCACCGCCTCAGCTCTTTTTTGGTCATAGGTGAGGAGTAAAAAGGAAAGGGAGGGTTGAAGGCAATGCAGCCTTGAGTGAGCTCCCTAAGTACTTGGAGCCTCAGCCTTTTCGTCTGTAGAATGGGGACCTTAACATCGCCCACCAGGAGGGCTGCATCACGCGAGTGCTAACTTAGCGACCTCACACCTAAGCGCTGTTCCATTATTCTGACCCCACTCGTCCCCATGATCACCCAGCACCAACAGTAGAACAAGGGGCGAGCGCTCTGTCCAATCCCAAAGCTTGTGCTGAGGACAGGAGGGAGACTAAATGAACCGCCTGCCTGGGTCTTCTGGGTCAACTCAGGCTCACAGCCAGGTGTGGGCTGGATATGGCCCCCTAGCCCTCTGTACGCCTACTCCCAGGGCACTCCCCAAACATGGTGCATGTCGAAGGGCGTTGGGGCAGCCCTGTACTCTCAAGGGGTCTCTTGAGAGCCACCACCCTGCTGGACCCTTTCTGCCCCCTACCCTGGCCCACATGAGGTGTGCTGATCGGGACAGGAGGAGCAGTGGGAAGGCTAGGCACTGAGGTTGCTCATCTGCGGGCTGATTGCAGAATAGAAGGGAAGAAAGCATCCTTTCTGGCAAAATCAATGGGCGGATGATACTGCTCAAGTCACAACCTACATGGAAGCTATCCAAGAAAATCAAAGAGACAACAGAATCACAGCCCCTTTCAGCAGCTGGGGACCTGAGAGGTGAGGGAACCCAAGCCACCATCCTACAGAGAGGAAAACTGAGGATCAGGGTGTAGACCACAACTGGCTCAGGGCCCCATGGTATGTGGGTGGCTCTGCCACGTGTGAGGGGTGTCCAGCCCCAGGTGGCCCTTGCTGGTCTGCATGCCTCACTCCCCAGCCATCCTGTTCCCTCGGGTCTTGCCTACACTACCAAGGTACCAGAGAATACCCCGCCTCACCCAGAAAATCACCAAATCTCTGGGGCTCTTTCCCTACCCCCCCCCCACATACACACACCTTAGGCAGAGTGGGGGGAAACTATTCAATAAGCTTCTACATAGTTATGCAATTAGAACAGGGCCTAACTCACAGTAAGTGCTCACAAATGTTAATTATTCTTAACCAGGCATGATTATCATCCCCATTTTACAGCAAGGGAAACTGAGGCTCAGAGGGATTGAGTGATTGGCCCACAGACACTAGGTGCTAGATCTAGATCCTTCACTCTCCTAGGCTGACTTTTCTTTAAGCTAACAGTTATTGAGTGCCCCCAGGAGCCAGGCTCTGGGCTGACTGCTTTGTGAAAATTATCTCCCGTAATCTTCACCACAGCCCTATGACTTAGATACTGTTATTACCCCAGGAGACCAAGGATCAGAGAGGGCAGGCCACTTGCCTGAGGTCACACAGCTGGTAAATGGCAGAGCCAGGGTTGAACCCAGGCAGCCTGGCCCCCGCTGTGCTGCCATCTCAGTCGGGGATGGATTAAGGAGAGTAGCCATCCTGGCCTCTAGCAGGAGCTCCCAGTCACCTCAGGGTTCCAGGCTGGAGAAGCTGCTCCAGGAACCCTCACCCAAGTCAGGGACTAAGCGTCCACTCTGCTTCCCCAGCACATTGGCCCCAGCTCAGAGTGGGGCCTGGGCCGGTCCTGGACCCAGGAGTCCTGAGACTCCAGATTAAAAGAAGACCCAGGGCTGGCCCTTAAGTTCAAATATGGGGCTACACCAAAAGGCCAGCCTAAGAGGCCTAACTCTGGGAGGAGCTAGAACAAGCCGGCTTTGCAGGATCCTAGAGAAATGTCCGAAGTTCTAAGACATGAAAGCCTCCGGAAGGCGAGTGTGCAATGACCGAGATGTTTGTGTGAGACCTACCCACTCTGTCATCAAGCCAGATTCTCCCTTCCCCCAGAACCAGGTCCCACTGCCGAGAAAAACAGGGCTCCCTCTCCCCCTTCCTCTTCCTGGGCTTTGGCCACATGAGGTGACCAGCCTTTTACACTTTGAAGCTCTGCTCTTGCTCTGCCTTCTGATGGTCTACCCTCCTCTGCCTTTGCCTGGCTAACTCCTACTCATTATTCAAGGCCTTCAAATGCCACCTCCTCTCTGAAGCCCCTCTTGATTGCCCTGTCAGAATTCACAGGGATACCCCAGGGAGAACATTTTTCATCATTCCTCTAGGTTGCTGGTATAGCCAGCTCTCTCATAACTACAGCTGCACCTGCGATCTCCTTTATACCTATGACAAGCCTGCAGGTAGAGATTACTACTTCCAGGTCACTGCCTCTTAAAACTGCACCTTTGAGAAGCTAAGTAACTTGCCCAAGGTTGTGCAGCTAGAAAGTGGCCAGGGCAGATGGTCACTCAGAACCATCTGACTCCAAAGCTCCTGGGGTCCATCAGATGAGGGGCGTCCAGAGCAAGGGAGTCTACTGTGCTTCTCCCATCTCTGTATGCCTGAAGGGTGCCAGCTCCAAGTGGGCAGACTCTGTGAAACTGGGGTGGGTAATGTGAGCTGACTGGCCAGCTGGCCCTCACTGGCTCCCGCCTGGTGCTCCCAGCACCTCTGGCCAGGAGGGTCTCGAGCCCAGGCCTGGAATACACTCAGTCTTGGGCAGAGCCTATCCCATTTTCCTTCCTCTTCCATCTGGCACAGGAAGCTCCATGGGGCACTGGGCTGCAAAGCCCAGGCAAGCAGCTGCTCCTCACACCCAGCCCCTGCAGTATTCTCTAGCTCCCCGAGGCAGGTTGGCGTGTGAGCCCAGGACCTGAAGGACATGCCAGGGTATGTAAAAGAGCCTACCACCAATTTCTGAAAAGGGACATTTTTGAGCCACCTGAGGCTCTCCAGAAAGATACAGACATCCTCCTCACAGGCACAGCTGCGGCTTGCCCCCACATGTCAGGCTCCATGGGGAAAAATCCCTTTTGGGTGGTTTTGCCCAAAGCAAGTGAGCCCATCACCCCTTCTAGGATATGAGGCAGGGTGACTGTTCCATCCTGGTGGCCCACCTTCCTAGGGGATCTGCAGGTCTAGATCTGCTCCCCTGGCCTCCGGGCACAAACCTCCTCAGTGTCAGCTCTGGGCAGGAGTCAGAATCGCTGAGAAGATGCCTTAAAAGTCCCAGTACTCAAGTGACCCCAGGGTGGTCAGTGCTATGAGAGGGGGCATGAGGGTGGGCATGGTGCAGGCCCCAGCCTATCCAGGTGGAGGGCAGGGTGGACTTCCTGGAGGAGGCAAACTGAGTCCAATAGGACTTGATCTGGCAAAAGAGGCAGTGAGGTCAAGGTGAAGAGCCAGCTTCCAGGCAAGGAAGACAGAGAATGACGGCCACAGCATGAGGCCTAGTGTGTGATGGGCTGGACCCAGCTGGCCATAGCCATCCCCCAACCCCCCATGGGAGGGTTCCTGCCTTGGCTTCTTAGCTCAGAACTCACCATCCTTGCTAGGGCCTGAGCTGTGGCCTGGCCCTGGCAAAGCCCTGCCCTGTGTGTCCTGCAGACCTGCTCCAAAGACTGACTACTTGTGTGTAGGTCATTGCACCTGCCTGAGCCTTGTTGCAGCCCACAGCCTTGGGCTGTGGTTGTTTCCTGGCCCAGGTCAGGCTCAAGCTCCCAGCCCTCATGGGCCTGTCACAGGAGTCAAGGTCCTGGGACACTTCGCCAACACCAGCCTGCCAGCTGAACCCTTTGCCAGCCTCCTGGGCAGGCCAGGCCAACACTGCAGCCAGGGGCATGCCCAGCCCTGGCCTGGGGTCTCTGAAGCCTCATCTCAGCCTCAGGCCGGGGCTCTCTGTCCCTGCTCACCTTTGGGAAGCAGCTGTGGACAGAAGTAGCCTTCTGAGACCTCAGGTCATCCAGGCCAAGGGAACGCAGGAACTGTGACCCTGGCTGGGGACAGAGACTTAGCAGGGAGGCAGCCAAGATGGGGCCGTGGCTGGGGGTCAGGAGAGGGGCCTGGGCCTCCCGCAGAGTGGGGAGGGGGCTGATATGCCAGGGAGGAGGAGGGAGGACCAGCTCCTCCCCGCCATGCTGGCCTGTCTATCTTCAGCACTTCACTGTAAAAATAAATGGAAGAAGCACACGCCAGACAGAAAAAAGGGAGGAATAAAAAACCCAAACCGCCCCACACGGACTCCCTTGGCGGGTTTGGGCCAAGGCCTTGGCCTGGGTTACTTGCTGCTGCTTTTCCTGGGAAGCTGCTGGTGCCAAATTTGCATTTACCACAAACAGAGACAACACAATGTCATAATCCTTCTCCTGTCATTCTCCCCTCTCTTCCTCCTCCCACCTCAGACACACACACGCTAACACAAAATGACGGCTCCCTCGACAGCCTGAATGAGCAAAGCCCTGGATCTGCCTCCTAATTGTTGGCGTTTCTCTCTGGCCACACGCTCTCTGCCCATCGCCCAACTTGCAGCAGACCACCCACTGCCCCCTCCCTTGTCCCAAATCGCTGCTGACAAATGGCCCGCTAGAGGTGGAAGAATATGCCTGGAAATAATGGGGGGGGGCGGGTGAAAGGGAGAAACCAGCCCTGCTCCCTCAATGCCTCTGCACCCTCATTGCCGGGGTCCCAGCCACCGACACTGGCTGGATCTAAGGGGACAGGGGGCAATGATCGTGACTCGGCCCCTGGGACTCTGACCTGGGGCCCTGCCCTTCACGCCCCTGCTGCTGCGGGGCTCCCAGAGCAGCTCCTGTCACCCCTCCTCTCCCGGCCATCCTCACGGGCACTGCTCTGAACATCCCCCGTGCTCCCCTCCCTCCATCGCTCTTTATGGCAGTTTCAAAGCTGCAGCCGCCACTTGAGCAGCTGCGGCCTTTGATTGGGACAAGGCAGTGAAGGCCACCAGGGAGGCCCCTGCCTGCCCTGCCCCAGCCCTGCCGCCCCCGCCTGCCCCCCCCCTCCCCACCAGGCTGGGCTGGCAGCGTGGCGCGGCGGGGCGCCCAGCGGGCACGCCTCACACACCAGAGCAAACTTTCACGACCGGAGGGAGAGGCGCTGCGCACGCCGCGTTACCTTTGCAGCAGCATCCTTCCTGGCACTTGCCCTGGACCCCTCCGACAGACCGCGACCGGGGAAGGAAAACAACTCCAGAGTGAGGCTGGGGAAGGAGGGAAAGGGGAAAAGGAGAAGGAAAAGGAAAGGGGGGCAGTTTCTTGTCTCAGCCTCCTCGCGGCTCCTCCTGCCCAAGCCGGCAAGTGAAGTCACAGGGCCGGGGCGGTGACATCAGCTGAGCCTCTGACATCACGGCCCCTGCCGGATCTCACCTCTGCAGGGTGGAGATGGAGGAGCAACAGGGAGGAGGGGATGGATGGAGGAGGGAGGGGAGCACCGATCCCTCTGGAGAGCGTGTGCCAGCGAGGGGAGGGGCGGGCGGCTCCTCTCGGAAGAATATGTTTTATCTCTATAGATAGGGGTGATTATGTGTCTATTTATAATTGGCCCCAGAGTGAATGGCTTAAAAGGGGTGACCGCCCACCACCGGAGAATCATAGTCCCTGCTGTTCTTGGAGCCCATGGGGTAAAGGCCAGTGGGACCTTCACGGAGCGCCTACTGTGTGCCTGGGGCTTGTACCCAGCAGCACAGGCGGTAGTCACAAAGACCTGGTGAGGTGCAGAGAGGGAATGGCCTCTGAGGCTGCTCAGCAGGAAAATGAGCCGGGATTTGAGGCAGGGGCATGAGAGGGTGGGACAGGGCTGGTCAGGGCCAGCAGAGGGGCTGAGCGCCCAAAGGGTCAGCCGGGCAGCTTCAGGGCCTTTTGAAGCTTCACCAGCTGCTGGAATGAGGCCCTGGGTCTGATAACAGCCCCGACCACCCTCTGCAAAGGTGGTCTTCAGCTGGGGTAGGCACGGAGGGGCAGCCCCAATCACCCCAAGTCCCGTGGCGGCGGGGGGTGGAGGGGGGAGGGCCAGCAGCAGCAGGAGGCCTGTCCCTCAGTGCACAGCTAGCAGTGCTGGTTCTGATGGGCTAAGCACTAGGCACAGACTCCTTCTCTTACTCCATGGCAATGCCTGAGAGAGAGGTAGGTACCAAAGCCCCCTGTCAAGATGGGGAAACTGAGGCCCACGGCATGATGGGACAAAACAAGGACCAGGGCCAGATCCTTGGCCCCGCAATGTCCTCCTCAGCCTGAGTCCCCTACTCCGTAGCTGCTCAGGCTATCCCCAGCCTGGTGGGGTGTCCCTTATCTAATGCCCAACTCCTTTGAGAAAACCACGGGTGTTCCAGCTTCTGCCATCAGATAAGAAACCACACAACCCACTCTGCCTGTGCTCCCTTCAGCTCGAGACCCCAGCCCAGCCGAGGGCCCCTCTAGGCCCCTGTGTGCCAATTCCTGGCAGCACCCTCTTCCCAGGCACCACGGGGCATCCAGGCTGCTAACCACTGGTTGCCCCAAACTCGGCACGCCTTCATCTGAGCTTCTGGACCCAACATTTGATGAGGACCTACTAAGCGCCAGGCTCCAGTTTTCCCATTTCGTCCTTCCCGTGTCCAGGATGTCAGGGTTACAGGCCAGGACATGGGCTGCCCCCACTCTTGTTAAGTATTGGGTTGTCAGAAAAGTCATGACGTATTTTTTTCTATGTTTTTCGTTGCAAAAATGTGTCATGACTTTTCCGACAACCCAATATTTCCATTTTTCTCAGGCTTTTCCCAAAGCCCAGAGCTAACGTTCCCACCTCCATTCTCAGGAATTCTGCCATGCTTTGCTCCCCACCCAAGACCTCACGTGGTATAGAATCCACTCTCAGTAAACCCTTGTAAACTGACTCCACTCACAAAAGACGTGTGTGCAACTGCAAACACCAGCCAGGAAGCCCAGAACAAACACCTTCATTTGGCTCCCTAAACAAACCATGCTCTCTCTCACCTCCAGGCCTTCGCACATGCTGTTCCCTCTACCTGGAACGCCCTCTCACCCCTCCCCCACCCCCACCCCCACCGCTTCTTCCCTGGTTACATGAGGGTCTCAATGGAGACATCACTTCCTCTCAGAAGTATTTCCTGACCCCATGTCCAAGTTAAACGCCACTTTCCATGTTTTCCCCTTATCACAGCTCCTACTCACAGTGTCTTGGGAAACAGCAGGAAGTGGTGGAAAGGGATGGGGGCTCTTAGGCAGGCTGCCAGGTTCAAATCCCAGCTCCCCAACTTGCTCACTGTGTGACATTGGACAAGCCTCTTGACCCCTCTAAGTCTGTTTCCTCCTCTGTGGGGAAGGGGGGGTAATAACAGCTGTGTCCTTAGGAGGGTCTCAGCACAGTGCAGACCCTTACCAGACCCTGCAGAACTGTACCTGACCTTTTATCTGCCTGCCTCCCTAGCCAGGCTGCTAGATCAACCAAGGACATGGGTCTGTCTTGTCTTCTGACCCCTGGCTCAATGCCTGCACACAGTAGACACTCAAGATACATGCACTGAGTAACCTAAGCAAGGTTGGTTAAAACAGTGGATTGGAGAATTTTCATTCACTGTGGCAGGCAACTACATCAGGCTGTCTGGTTTCAAATCTTGGTTCCGCCACTTCCTTCCTGTGTGATCTCGGCAAGTTACTTAACTTCTCTGAGCCTCATCTGTTCCACCTGTAAAAATGGGGAAAAGAATAGAACCTACCTTATAAGGTTATTGTGCGATAACATGAGAAGGGATGCAAAATGATTAGAGCAGTGCAGACTCTTAAGGAGCTAGATCCACGTTAACAGCCATCATTGTTACTTTATCTGATCAGGGCCTGTAAGATGCCACAGAGGACAGAGGAAAGTCCAAGAGATGTGGTGGGACCATGGGAAGGACGTGAGCTTCAGAGGAACAGACTGGGCTCCAACAGAATCTCACTGAGCCTCAGTTTCCCACTCTTGAAGCAGGGTAGCGCTCCTGACTTGGCTGAGTTTTTGAGCAGGTAATTGCAGACAGGGAAAATGAAAGTGCCTAGCACTTAGTAGACAGGCAATAAATGTGGGTTCCCTTCAGTCTCCCCGAACCGTGGACATGCATGCATAGTTATTCAATAAATTTTCACCAACATCCCGACATAGGTGAGGTGGGGTCACAAGCCAGAACCAGCAGATACAGAAAAGAGGCTTTGAAGGAAGGGCGCCTAGGGAGAGGCACCAGGAAAGGCTTCCTGGAGGAGGAGGTGTGTGAGGTGTTTGTGTCAGGAAGGCTGGGGAAAGAGAGGAAGGAACAAATGCATGGTCAGATGAGTTGGGGCACCCAACCCCCAAAGGAAAAGCACACTTCTGAAGCAGCAACTCACAGGCACACTTGTGTGGAGGGTGCCCTGTCACCTCTGTTTCTGGTTTTTGGTAGCATGGTGACTGAGCTGGAAGGCTCCATGAGTACCAAGCCTCTATGCTGGGCATGTTATTGTCAGGGATAAAGGCCAACAACACAGAGATCAGAACCACCAATATGGGAGGGAAGCTGGAATCATCGGGCCCAACCATTCTACAGATGTGGAAACTGAGGCCCAGAGGAAGGAAAGGACTTGCCCAAGGTCACATGGTAGGTGAGTGGCAGAGCTAAGGCCTGCACTTAGCTTTGTAACCCCTTGGTCAGACTTCTTTTAATAATGACAACAGATAATGATACTTACATAGTGCTTACTGGGTCCCCTCTTCCTGCTCCCACCCCCTGGCTTAGCTTCTTAGGAAGATGAACTCATTTGAGCCCCACAACTACCCTCTGGTGAGGGACTACCATTACAACCATTTTACAGATGAGCAAACTGAGGCCCAGAGAAATGAACTGAGCTGCTGAAAGTCACACCGCTAATAAGCAGAGCCAGGATTCAACCCCAGGCTGTCTAGCCCCAGAGTCTTCTGGGCTTTTAACCAACACACGCTACTGCTTCTCATCATAGCAGGCATCCATCCCATCATGCATGCATGCACCCATCTATCCAACCAAGCATGCATGCCTTCATTCAAGCAGTGCTCGTTTGAGCTCCTACTGTTCCAGGCACCGAGCATAAGCAGTGAATGCACAGACAACCCCATGGAGCCCTGCCCACCTCTCCGTGACCCCTGCCGCCTTGTACTGTGCCCAGCTGTTTCAGAGCTCACTAAAAACCATCCTCCTGAAAAGCCCAGTTTCAAATTTAGCTGCTGAAGACCACAGACTGATCTACTGCTGGGAAACCACAAACCAACCCCCTTTCAAAGGCCATTATGTCACCTGCTTAGGAAAGGGGGAGCGAAGACGATTGATCCAGTTATCAATTTCTGGGCAGAATGGTGAGTTGCATGGAAAGCCGAGGCCTCACTAGCAAAAAAAAAAAAAAAAAAAAAAAAGCTGCAAATCAGATTTGGGGATGTTCAGTCCATGGGGCTCAAAGCACTTGAGTGAAGAAGTACGACAGTGCAGTTCTGCCACCACAAGAGCTTTCCACAAATCTGGCCCCCTGAGCAGAGAGGAGGCAGGCCAGTCGCGTGTGCCGGACAGCCTTTCAGATGGCCCCGCTGATAGCAGAGCGCCTGCTCTGTCCCAGGCCCACTACACTGTTTTACCCCAAAAGGCTGGCATGACTATTCCATTCCCCAGATGAGGAAACTGACACTCAGAGAAAGGAGGGCTTGCCCAAGGTCAACACAGTCTGGCTAGTTCCAAAGGCTGTGAAGCCCCCTCAACACTGGCACTTCAGCGCAGCCTTGGGCAGGCCCATTCCTTCTGATTCTCCGTTTCCTCTTCCTTAAAGTTAAGATCTCAGGGACTAAGGGCAGCAAGCTCCCTTCCAGCCCTGGTATGGAGTGCTTCCATGTGATCAGGCTGCAAGGCTGGGGCCAAGGACAGGAGAGAGAACCCGGCAGATGTGCCCCCGACCTGACACCACCGTCATCTCACCTCTGCCAGTACCTGAAGTTAGTTTATAAACAGCGCCGGAGCAGCAGATCTCACAATAGGAATCCACTTCAGGGAGGGGAGTTATTTTTACACCCATTCTACAGATCGGCCATTCTACAGACCCATTCTGTAGATTCAGATCTGGAAGATAATCAGTGCTCTCTCCCTGCCACTGCTTCCCCCCAACACACTCTGGGAGGTTCCAAATGTCATCTGCTGTGGCCCAAAAAGCCCAGATAAAGCGGGAGGAACTGGGTGGCTGAAATCAGGTTGAAATCAGGTTATCAGTAGAATTGTTAATAACCCCCCAACATCTGCATGGCATGGTGCCACTGACTGCAAATGCTCACAGCCTCAGTTTCCTCCTCAATAAAATGGGAATAATGGTATTCTTCCCTGAGGTGGCAAGACTGAAATCATGCCTCCCTTTGTACAGAACAGGAAAATGAGGCCCAGAGAGGTGGCAGGAAGTGCAGTGAAGTCACAACTTGAACACGGGTTTGTGACACTGAATGTCGTGGCTAAAGGGGGATTAAAGTCCTGGGGTTGGGGAAATGGGGGGGTGTTGGGTGGGCTGAGATTCTAAACCAAACACACTTTTATCTGCTGGCAGTCCGCCAATGGCCACAAACGAGGGTGATCTGCCCGCCTGGGAGCCATCAGAGACCTACAGCCTGCCCCGGGCACAGCTGCAGCCCTGGCAGACCCCCAAAGAGCCCCCCGAAGAATCGCTGCGCTCCGGAGCTTTTTTCCCATTCCAAACATGCCGGAGCCCCGCGGACCCCGGAGGCTGCTACTTAGCGCCAGATTAATCACACCGAATTCTCCATCCAGATATTGCGTGCAGGCCGAACTCCCACCGCTAATCGCCGTAATATTCTCCTCGGCGTGTGCAGGCGGCCGGGGCGATGTTCCAGGAATATTAATTCTCCACAGCCGGCTCACTCCCGCCACACGCATGCGCCCCCTACGCCGCAGGCTGCTGCTTGGGGAAGGAGGGCCAGGGGCCCCAGCACGGGCACAGGGGGCCAGCAGGAGGCAGAACCGAGGCAGACACTCTCCCTCCCATTCTACCCCCCACCCCCGCTTGCCCAGCGGGAAGCAGCGGCCCCAAGGCTTGGCTGACGTTTTAACTTGAGCCACCGCAGGGCTGGAGGTGGCTCATGCCTGCGGTGAGAATCGCCCCACTCAGAGTGTCTCTCCACCCAGGTCTTACCCGGAGCCCCCTGCCCCAGGACCTGCAGGAGGCTCAGGGCCCCTGAGAAGCCAAACAGCACAGCCCCTCTGATGTCCTTTCAACACAACAGAGCTTTGAGGAAACGGGCAGCTAGGGACCAGCTAATCCCAGCCCCCCCCAAAAAAAAAAAAAAAGACACACACACACACACAAAAAAAAGAATGAAATCTTTCATCTGCTCAAAATATAAAAACGTGGGCAGCAAAGAGGACTCAGGTGAAGGAACGCTGGGCTCTGCTGTGGGCCTGGCCGGGCCAGGCTCTGCTGCCAGGAACTCTGCTGCTTAACACAATTAGGGGACCCTCTCCCATAGCGTGGTCATTAGTAAGGGGTGCCTGGGGCAGGTGGGGGGAGGGTACTGGGCGGGATAGCTTCTAGCTTCTGGAGGGTCCCTGAGGAGACATCACATACTTCTGTTCCAAGCCCACAGGCTCTGGCTGAAGTGTAGGCTGCTGGGCCTGGGAACAAGACACTGGCCTGTCCTCAGGGAGCTCCGAGCAAGCCGGCAATTCAAGGTAGACATCAGCTTCCTGTCCACCCTGACCCTGAGGCCCCTAGAACAGCACTGGGAGGAGCCACAACTTCAGGGACTTTGCAAAGTGAGTTGAGCCCTCTTGCCTTGGTTCAAACTCAGTACAACTAGGGAAGCAGTTTTAACAAACCAGAAACTGAGGCACAGAGAGGTGCAGTGAATTACCCAGGCAGAGCAGCGCCCAGGCTGTCAGAATTCAAACCCAGGGCCCTCTCCTCTTTGGGACTCCATCGCCTCTTCACTGAAATGATCTTTAGAACCCTTCCTGGTTTCACATCCTGTCCGACAAGCAAAAGCATTTGTTGAGCACCTACTGTGTGCCAGGCCCAGGGTTCCAGAATGTATAAAGATTGCTCAAGGAGCTCACAGTCTGGTGGGAAAAAAGTAAACCAATAACCACAGTCCAGCCTCAGCGCCAGGGGAAGGGGTGCTCCCCCATGACCTTGGAAGTCAGGGAGGGCTTCCCAGAGGAGGCAGACACTGAGGAGAAAGGAGCGAGGAGAGGGGAGCCCTACAGTGGAGTCTGGACCAGAGTGGAGCGATCAGGCAGAGAGCAGTTTTTCTAAGTGGTGCAGTGAAGGCGGCCTCCAGGTGGGGAATCAGATGAGAACAGGAAGGGTGTGGCTGACAGTGGGATGATGTGGTGGGTGGGACGGGGCTGGGTACGACAGGAGCCCCAGGCCTGGGGTGGATCGGGTGCGCGGAGCTAGTCCCTACCTCAGCTGTTCAGCTTGGCCCAGGCCTCACAAAGGCAGGGCCCTGGGACCCTAGGACCCTGAGGAGGAGTGTCTGATAGAGTGTTTCGGGGCTTCCTCCCTCTCGGTCCAGTGCTCTGACTGGGAGGCAGAGCTAGTAAGAACACCCAAAAAGGTGGGTCTAGCCTGACTAAGTGAACCAAAGAGGCTGCATGAGGGTTTAGGGTTCAACCCAATTCCTTTCCGGCACAGACAGATGAAAAGAATCAAGGTTTAAACCAGAGGTGAGGATGTAGCTCAAGACCCTCCCCTCCCCGCCAGCAACCGGCACCTGCACAGCCTAAGGGCCCCCATGGACCTGAGGCGTCTGACCTGGGCAGGTGCCAGGTGCCTCTCACACACTACCCCTCACATATGTCTCACAAGCATTAGAAAACCAATGTTTTCTAATTGGTTTAGAGTCTCACACCCATTTCTCAGATCAGGAAACTGAGGCCTAGAGACAAAAACAAACACTCATGAGCCTCCTACATGCTGAGCTCTCAGCCCACAATCTCATAGGGTGGGACTGCAAGAAGGACGCTCACCCAGGTCTCAGAGGCAGCAGGAGGCAGCATTTTATGGCTCCCAGATCTGGGCCTGGGTATTCAGGGCCTTGCTCCCAGGCCAAGCTGCTCACTCCCGATTAGGGGAACATGCACACAGGGGTCAGGATACAGTAAAGGAGCCATTCTTACCCTCCTATTGTGCTCCCAGTCCCCAAGCACCAGCTCTGTGCCTTGGACTCAGTGTACAGATGAGAAATCCCAGGCAGAGCTAAGACTCAACTGGGACCCAGCAGATACTCTAAGACAGCGGTTCTCAACCTGTGGGTCGCGACCCCTTTGGGGGTCGAAAGCCCCTTTCACAGGGGTCGCCTAAGACCATCGGAAAACAAAAAGATATTTACATTACGATTCATAACAGTAGCAAAATTACAGTTATAGAGTAGCAACGAAAATAATTTTATGGTTGGGGGTCACCACAACATGAGGAACTGTATTAAGGGGTCGCAGCATTAGGAAGGTTGAGAACCGCTGCTCTAAGAGAACGGCGGACAAGCCAGAGCCTAACGCTACCCTCAAGAAGGTAACATCCCAGTATGTCAACTAACCAAGGGAGGCCATGGAAACCCAGGAGAGTGGGCAGCAAGTCAGCCTGGGAAAACCCCAGAAGGCTTCCTGGAGGAGGGTGTGTCTGGCAGCAACCTAGAGAACAAGGAGGCCTATGTAAGCTTCACAGTGTCACATGTGAGACACAGGGCCCTACGACTTTGAGGGAGATGGAGCCCAGGGTTGCCTCTCAGCCTCCCTTCCCCGGCCCCATTCCAGGCCAGCCCCTCCCCTCCTTTGCACCTCTGTCCTCTGCCTCCTGGGTACCTATGCCTGTGGTCTGGTCCCAGTGCAGGCCCAATCCCAGGGGAAGTCCCACTGAATGACAGGGCTGACCATGATGGCACAGAGGCACACTTGGTGTACCCCTGGGCTCCAGATCCCCAACATCCCCTCCCATTCAGGACCGCCCGCCAGGAGTGGGAGGGCCTGGGTTGCAGGTTAGGCAGATGGACCAGGGAGTCAGGCCTTTGGGCTTTCCCTAGACTCGGCTCTGGAAAAGGCAGAAGGCAGGGCATGATGCCTGGATGAAGGCCCTGGAGGAGGCTGACAAGGGTCCTTCCTGGGCACCTCTGCCCCCCACCAAGACTCGACAGTTTCAAGGGTTGGCTCCTGGCTCCTCCAGCAGGGGAAAGGCCAGGTCTGGGCCCAACCGCCCCACTTCTGGCTGAGACTGAGCAAACTGCCTTCCTGCTCCAAGCCTCAGTCTGCTCATCCCAAACACTGACTGGCCACACCTATCTCTCAAGGTCATTGTGAGGATTTGAATGAAGAGTTGTCTCAAAGGGAATGACAAACAGAAGGGGTAAGTGCTGGCTCCTTCCCTAGGGCTGGGCATTTAGAGATCCAAGCAAATAAAAACGGGTCCTCTCCTGGACAAGGGAATTCATTTACCTCCTTTAGTACTCATTGTAGCCTGGAGGAGGGACTGCTGTTCTAATTTCACAGCTGAGAATCTGAGGGCAGGCAGGTGAGGGGGCTTGTCCAAGGTCACAGGGTTCCGAGTCCCAGGTGTGCCTTGCCTGACTCTGTAAGTGGTGCTTTCGGGCTACAGGAAGGGGTGGGCAGGAAGGAGGCCTAGGCACCTTGAACCAGCCCACTGGCCAGCCCCAACCCCAGGGTAGCCTGGCCCCAAACTACAAACCCCAGATCGGGAAGAAAAGAGCCCCCCATCCCCTGCCTCCCTGAGCCTGCAGCCATCTTGGCCCTGGCGGGGGTTTTGCTTCGAAAGCCAGGAGACTGATCAGACCAATCAAGCCTAGGTTGGAAGCCAAAAGCTAGGAAGTGGGAACATCCCCGCAGGACAAGCCTCCTGGTGGGGAGTCACCACCAGGCCTGAGTCCCACCCGCCACACCTGCAGTGCGGTGCATTAACGCAGCACAAATGCTGGCAGGCACCTGCCAATCTCAGCCCATGCCCCCACCCCAGCCCCCTCTCCCGAAGGACAGATAATTCTCTTGCTCTCCCAGCCTGACAAAATAACTAATGCTAACTCAATAAAGTCCCCCTTGAAGGTTTTTAATTACCAGACTGTGCCGAAGACTAAAGACTCCGGGAGCAGGAGGGAGGCCAGGGGAGGTTGACGGAGGTCCCCAAGGCCGAGGCAGGGAAAAGGCATCCCTTCCGGCTCAGGGAGAGGGCAGGGCCAGGCCGCTGCTGTCCAGGGTGCTGGTCCTGGCGGTCACAAGGATTTAGGATTCACGTTGGCAACAGCGGCCACTGATGGAGGCCAGGCTAGGTTCCTGGCAAGGTCTTGGCGGAGGTTATCTCACTTAAGCTTCACAGCCAATCACAAAGTCGAAGCTGATGTCCCTACCATACAGATGAGGACAATGAGGCTCAGAGGGGGGCAGTGGTGTGCTGTGGTCACACAGCGGTGCCTGGCTGCCTGCTGCAGGAAATTCAAACCAGGGATGTGGTTCAGTGGAGGGTCTGAGGGCACAGCGAGGGCCCTCGGGAAAAGGCCTAATGGTTTTCAAACTGAAATGCGCTGGGCAGATGGAGGCTGCCTCAGAGCACCTAAAGGCAGAAACAGCCCGGCTGGGGCCTGCCTGGGATACCGCCAGTCAGGGGGCAAGGGTGCTCCGAGATGCCCATGATGAGCCCCCACTGTCACTGAGGGAGATGACAGGGGAGGGAAAGGCATCCCAAGAGAGGGGGTGACATAGCCTAGCACCCTAGCCAAGACTCCTAATCCTGGCCCGGGGCTTCCTCCTTGACGGCAGGAAAAGACAGTAACACCTGAAGTGACACGCACGGCGGCCTCAGCCCCAGAACAACCCCAAGCTCCTCCCTATCCTTGGTGAGCCAGCCCTGCTCTCATCGGCCTCACCCACTCGACACCTTCTGAACCAGCTGCCTTCCTTCTGCTCCTCCCAACGCGCATGCCTGTTCCTGCCTCAGGACCTTTGCCCCGGCTGTTCCCTCTCCCTGGAACACTCTTCCTTATGTTTCTACACAACTGGTTCGTGTCAGTCAGGTCACAGCCCCAATGGCACCTCCTCAGAGAAGCCTTCTTTGAACGCCCAACTTCAGCCTTCTCTGGCAAAGGCACTGAGCAGGTGCCCGCAGAAACGCTGTGCAGGCTTCAGCTCCAACTCACACATTTACCCCCTCCTCCAGGCAGCTTTCCGGTGTCCCAGGCGGAGTGATCGGCTCCCCCACAAGATAAAGGCCGCCCTCCACACTCGTTCCCTAGACATCACTGAGGTGTGGACTCTGAAACCAATCTGCTGGGGTTCAAATCCTGCCTTAGCCACCTACTAGCTGTATGAACTTCTCTGAATCTGTTTCCTGATCTATAAAATGTGGGCTAGTCCCCTATCTGCAGAGAACTCAGAACAGTGCCTGGTGAGTGCTTGGTGTTGCCTAGCAACATCACCACCATAATCAGCCCATCCTCCCCCCAGCAGGCCTCAGCTAACTGCATGCTGCATCCTCTGCCCCCAGCATAGGCCCTGGACATGTGAGCACTCAGCGAGCACTCATGAAACGTCTGACTCTGTGAGACATGCCGTGAACATATAAATGGCTCCATTTTCTAGATGAGGAAAGAGAGGCTGCGGGAGGCTCAGTGCTGTTCTGTGGACTCACTGCCCCAGCCATGCTCTTTTCGCTGCTACTTGTGCAAATCTGCTCTTCCCAGCTCTGCGGAGATGCCAACTTGGGGGGGCGTTGCTGAGAGCCTGTGCAGCTGTGCCTGGCTCCCGAGGGCTGTGGGGGGGCGGCTGGAGGCCCCAACATCCAGGCTTGCCTGGAGCCTCCTGGCTGGGATCACAGCCCTGCGGCGTTCGAGCTGCTGCCCACCAGCCGGCCCCCTGGCATCAGGCCCGGGATGCCAGCCAGCCGGGAGAGGAGGCAGCTTGGCTGGCAGCCAACTCACAGTGCCTGAGCTGTCAGCTGGGAGGCAGGCCAGGCAGGGCTGAGACCCCTGCCCCAGAACGGGGCCCTGGCCAGGCCACCAGGACAGGGCCAAGCTTCTCACTGCCATCACAGCTACAAGGGGGCTGTGTGGATCCAGCCCAAAGCAACCTCACTGGGTGGGGACCCAGAAGGGTGCATCCTCATTTATTCAGCTCAGCTTTTCATTACTGTGGAAGCAGTTCGTGGAGCAGAGGGAATTTTCAAGTCAAATAATAATAAAAACAGCAACAACTCCAGCTGACATTTAGCAAGCACTTGGTCCGTGCCAGGTGTTTTATGTGCTGCTGCACTGACTCCTCCCAGAGGGAGATGAGATTATGATCCTCCCTCTACAGATGTGGCAACTGAGCTCAGAGAAGTACAGCAACTCACCCATAACCACACAGCAAGCTGGAGAACGACTCAGGTTTTTAAACTCTGGCTCCAGAACCTGTGTCCCAATATCCCCACTCCACTGGTTTAGGCAGGCCTAGTTGCCCACAATGAAGGGCCCAGCTGGGTGGCCTCAGGCAAGGAAGCCATCCATCTGTAAAATGGGCACTATCAGAGTACCATACTATAGAGCTGACTGGGGGCTAAAGACAGAAAAATGGGCCTGGGCCGAGGACATGTTCCTACATACTGCTCGGGGTTGGTCATATTCATCAAAGTGCAGGAATGGCCCCAGGAGGAGGCCCATCTCCTCGGAGCCTCTGCCAGCTTTCCTTGCCACCCCCCCCCACCCCAGTCTCCTGGGCACCCTCGCATGGGCACAGCTGAGCCAGAGCGGGCAGGCACTGAGGAGGGGCCATTCTCAGGGCCAACCATGAAAGCCCATGATGCAGGGCCTTGAAGTGCAGACCCTGCAGCTGCCCATGGGTAATCGCCTCTCCCCACCCCTACACAAGGTACTCGGGGAAAGGCCAGCGTCATGCACAGGCCAAGGAGTTCAGACAAACGTGTGCAGAGTCATCTCATGCGGATCTCTCTTGCCTCTGGGTCCAGGGAAAGACTCAGGGTCTCTGTCCCCACTCCAGCTGGGACCATGAGGCAGGGGCCACTGTTCCTGGTTCACGGTCTCACAGAAAAGGCACAGAACAGGCACTGGTGAATGTATGCCAGGCTCAGGGATGGGGCACTGGGGTGCAAGGGCGACCACTCAGCCCAGCTGCTCACCTTTGTACAAAGTGCTGGAGTTTTGGGGACTTTTTTTTTTTTTTTTACCGTTTCTATTCTCATGCCATTTAAAACAAGCCTGTGGGAGAGAAGGTATTGCCATCGTCCCCATTTCCCGAGTGGCACTGAGGCTTTGAGGAGGAAATCTGGGCAGATGCCAGGAGCGGGCACTCCTGCTGACTCCACAATGGAAGGAAAGGCTAGTAAGAAATGGCCAAAGCTCCACTGGCATCTCTGACGTCCGCCCTGTGCCCTCCTGCCCAGACACCCAGGCAGCAAAAGGCGCCCTGGCCTGGGTGAGGGCTGGCAGAGGAGGGTCTGAGCTCTAGCCCTGCTGTGTGGCTCTCTGAGCCTGGGCTCCTCACCTGTGCAGTGATGGAGGACAGATGACACCCTCACTGCCTCTGTGAAGGGGCTGGGCACACAGTGGGCCTACTGGTTGGCTGACTGGCATAATTACAGTTTTGCCCTAATTGCTTCTATCTCCCCACTTGCCTTTCATGGACATGCCTGCCAGGAGGACAAATTTAACCACAGAAAGTAGAGCAGAGACAGGCCAGAGCCCGGGGGCTGGCCAGCGGATGCCCCTCCCCCACTGCACAGAGCACCCTCCTCAGACCAGTCCAGAGCCAACCAGCCCAAGGCCCTGGACTCCAACCCTGTGGAAGGCACTGAGGAGGCCCCCGCTGGTGTATTCTCAGCCTCAGGATGGGGGGACCAGTGCACTGAGCAGTGCATCTCAGACACCAAGGGCTTCCACACCCAGGGCCTGCCCTCTGGGGGTCGGGGGGGACGGAGGCTGGAAGAGGTTCAGACTTTTGAAGGCTTGGGAGAGACAGGAGGGGGTGGTGGGCAAAGGGCAAGGGTCCCTAGGTCCACCAACTCAAGATCTAAGGCAGCGGTTCTCAACCTGTGGGTCGCGACCCCTTTGGGGGTCGAACGCCCCTTTCACAGGGGTTGCCTAAGACCGTCGGAAAACAAAAAGATATTTACATCATGATTCATAACAGTAGCAAAATTACAGTTATAGAGTACAACGAAAATAATTTTATGGTTGGGGGTCACCACAACATGAGGAACTGTATTAAGGGGTCGCGGCATTAGGAAGGTTGAGAACCGCTGATCTGAGGGAATATTTACTCAGCAGGATCAACTCCCTTCCCTAACGGGGGGCAGGCAAAAGGGAGGAGATCCTGCTGGGGACGGGGCCTGAGGGGTCCTTCCCCAGCCTCTCTTCCCCTCAGGTGCACATTTGCCTCTCACATACCAGCCTTGCAACCCGCACCCCGTGCTCTCTGCGCTGCCCACTCCTACATTCCTAATTTCCCGCATATCTCTCCCTCCCAATCCACTCTCTCCACTCCTACCCCCCTTCTGCCAGTGGGCCTCCAATGCCCCAGGCCTCAGTTTACCCCCAGGACAAAAAGGCAGCAGCCTTGAACTAGGCAGCCTTGGCCTTAAGGCCTCATGAATAAAACATGCTGGCAGTGGCAGGTCACCCGGGGAACACGGGAACACAGTAAGACTTTATCCACAGTGGACACAACCCCCACTCGTCACCAGTAACAACTCTTCCCGTTCTCTTCAGCCAGCAACTATCCAACCGTCTGCTCCTCTTCCCCCACAGCAGCCCCCAACCCCAAACTTCAACCTCCTGGGGTGACTTGGCCAGGTCTGTCACCAGGCCAGGTATGTAATATCAGGAGTACAGGGCAATCAGCAAATACCTGGAGGAGGAGGAGGAACAGAGAACAGCAGAAGAGGAGGAAATGGAGGGGAAGGGGGAGGAGAGGGGGAAGAGGAGGGGGAGGATGGGAGAAGAGAGAAAGGGGTAGGAGGGAAAAATGAAAGGGGTAGGGGGAGGAAAGGCGAGAATGAAGGGAAGGGGAGGGGAGGGGGTAGAGAATGGAGGAGGAGGGGAGGGGGGAGGGGCGCTCTGAAACCTGCGCAACATCAAAGCCTTCCCAGCCGCAGAGCACAGTCACGTGCCGCGGCCTCGTTCCTTCGCTGGGAAAAGCCGCTGGGCCTGGGGCTGCTGAAGGAATTTTAAATCGAGGCAGATTGCCTGGAATATTGGGGGGTGGGGGGTGCAGTCGGAGAGCTTTATTTCAAGGCAGGTTTGGAAACCTTTCCCCTCAAGGAGAGCGTCAGGGCAGAAGGGGCCTCAGGTCAGCCGTATGGCAGGTGGCCAAGAGTGGGGACCACCCAGCTACTCCCAGCAGCTAGCTAGCCCCTTGTGGCAGGGACAGCCCCTTATCAAGAGAAGCCAGAAATCTGGATTTTTATGTGAAAGCTTCCTCTTTTTAATATTGGCTCAAGTGAAAGGAAAAACAAACACACACGCATGGACCAAATAGAGCGTGTCCTGATTTGGGTCCAGGACCTTGGTCTGATGGGCTCCAACCTACTTGTATCACAGGTGGGGAAACAGAGGCCCAGAGAAGAAGGCATTTGTTCAAGGTCACACAGTGGGCACCCAAGGGAGAGGATTAGAACTTGGGGATGTCAGGACTCCCGGGCAGGAACCTCGGGGGTCAGGCAGACAGGCCAGCCGGAGGGTCCCAGAGCCCAAGGGGCAGACAGGACTGTGACTGATGGGGGGAGGGGTAGTGGCAGGGGAGGGTTTCAGAGCCCTACCAGGTCCAGCCCAGGCCAGGGCGCCCACCACTCGGCCCCTCCTCTTCCTGAACTAACCCAGGCCCGCCTCTCCGCCTGGGCTCAGTGTGCTCTCCCTGCCCACTTCTTCATGACAATCTGACCCATCCTCCAAGTCCTCTACTCCCTGGGGCCCAGCCTCAGCAGTTAGTCATTCGCTCAACCATTCATTCTGCTGCCAGCTACTACCAGGAGCCCCACCCACAAGGAAGGTCAGCACAGCGGGCAGAGGTAAGGCTTCCAAGAGGGAGCAGCTGCCTCTATGGGGGTCTCCCCAAAGGAAGGTCCCAGGGCAGGGGATATAGAATTCTGGGCAGAGCACCCAGCATCTATGTTCAATTCGGGGGAGGGGTGAATGACCACTGATGGATTGAGGAGAGGCTAGGTGGGAGGTGGATGTGTGGAGCCCCAAACCCAGACTTAGGAGCTCAGTCGCCTATCTGGAGGGCTCTGGGGAGCCCCTAGAGGTGTCTGACCAGGAGAGAGGTGGGCTCTGATCTTCGCTGTGGGGGTCTCAGGAGCAGGGCTGGAAATGCTGCTCTGGATGTCCTTTGCTCCATTTGCTCACATGACAAGTATTTGCTGAGTGCTTACTCTACACCAGGCCCCAGGCAGATGAGGTGCCTGCCCTCCAGTGGGAGCAAATGTGAACACGAAAGCCACCACAGGGTGAGAGACTATGATGGGGCCTGAACTGGACAGGGCAGGGGACTCGGCCTGAGCTGAGCTGGTCCCTCCAGGTAGAAACCCACCTGCAAGGTGAGGGCAGGAGCCGTGGAGGGCAGCAGAGGAACAGGACTGTGCCCAGAGATGAGAGGAAGGGGTGAGGGGGTGGGAGTTAAGTAGTAAAAGTGGTTCAGCAGGCCGAGGTGTGGGCAGGAGCCATGTGGAAAGTGACGGAGCTTCTTGACTTTATCCCAAGGGCAACGGGGGGAGTGACGGAGGGAACAGAAGAACCGACGCTTGTGGGGTGGGGGACCTGGCTGCACGCCTCGGCTCTCCCCGGGGCTGTCGTGGGGGAGGCACTTCCTTTCTATCTGCAGAGCCCCAGCACATGAGCAGCTGTTCCCTCAGACAGACCTCAGTTCCAGCCAAGGAAGAACTTCCCAGTGTGCAGAGACCACTAGCTAGTCAGCTACATGAGCAAGACTGAGGTGGACAGGCCCAAAGTCTGGGCCCAGGGCTCCCAACTACTGCTGGATGACCTCAGGCAAGTCCCTCAGCCTGAGCCCCCACCCCCTGAGGAAGCGCCCTGGGAGAAGGGCTGCTGGGGAACTCAAGAGAGCAGCCTGCAATGGACCTAGCTTGGTGCTGACCGCTGGCCCCGGAGCTGGCATCAGAGGGGCAGCCGGGGAAAGGGGCCATGCCTGGGGTAGTTGGGAGGTACCCTTCACTGAGCAGGAGCCTTAATGCCACTAATAACAACACTATAAAGTGTTATGGGCCCCATTCTCCAAGTGAGGAAACTGAGGCCAGAACAGTGAGGAGTGAGGCTAGGCTGGGGGAGACCACAGTCAGGGTTTTTGGGAAGGGTGCCCCAGTGGAGGGGCTACTCTGAGACAAAGCCAAAGGTCTCTGGGGAAAGGGTTCAGAGAGTGGGTGGCCTTCTTTCCCAGGCTGGGTCAGACGGCTGAAGGGAAAACCACCCAGGCGCCTGTCTTCATTGCTGGCACTTCCATTCTCCATCGGGTGCCCAGCCCTGGGACAGGTATGTGGGGAGGTGGGGCTCAGAAAACCCATCACTATCCTCAAAGAGCTCCCACCCCACCTACCAGCCACTAACCACCCCCGTTTTACAGATGCAGAAACCAAGGCCAGGAGAGGATCTTTACCAAGGTCACCAGCCAGTGAGAGGCAGAGCCAGGCGCAGTCCTCTGCTGAGTGGGATTCCTGATGTCTCATGTGGGGGGCGGGACAGGAAGGAGGAAAGGAAAAAGGAAGGAAACCGGCATTGCCTGTCGCCCTGCCCCAGCCAGGCTCATCCAGGATACCTCCCATCAGACTCAAACCAAGGAGCACACAGCGCCCTCCCGCCCTGTCTTTCTGGAATGACTTCTTTACTGGGAGCTCCTCCAGCACAGGGGCCTCATTTGGCTCAACCAACCCCAGCCTGGAGCCCTGCACACAGTAGGGGTTTAGTAAACACTGGGGTGAATTATTCCTAGAAACCGCCATGTGCCAAGTTCTGCAATACGGACCTGAGGGCGTCGGTGTTATTCGCACTATTGTAGACGAGGAAACTGAGGCTCAGGGAGGTCCAGAGGTCCGGCCCCTCGCCCTCGGTCCCAGAAACAGCCAACGCTAGCAAACAGAGCATTTGCTCGGTGCACAGCAGAAATCCAAGCACCTCGCAGGATGTACTCATCTAACCTTCAAACAACCCTTGAGGCAGCTACTACCTTCTCCCCATTTTCCAGATGTGGACCTGGACGCACAGAGAATTTTTTAAGTAACTTGCCTGACAAGCCCAAGAACTGGGATTCGACCCCAGGCTGTCTGGTCTCAGTGCACACCTTTAACCACCTCTCCCCACGATAAGCTTCCTGGAGAGGGAGAAAGCGGAACTCGCTGGCCTGCGGATGAGAGGTATGCACAGCTTGGAAGAGGCTCAGGCCAAAGGGAGGAGGAGGAGGAAGAGGAGGGGAGTTGAGGGGGAAAGAAAGGGGAGAGGGAATTGGATGAGGGGGAGAGGGGGAGGAGGAGGAAAGAGAGAAGGGAAAGGGGTGAGGGAGGAGAGGGAAAGGAGAGGAAAGTGAGGAGGGGCCTGGCAGACCACATTCCAGTCTGGCTGGGGCCAAGACCGTCAGTGCCAGGGAAGATCTGCCCAGTCCCAGGGCTGCGAGAACATCAAAGCTGGGTCCCAGCCAGCCCCAAGGTAGCGTCCTTTGAGGTTTGGCAGAGATGGGGCCATATTTCAGGCTGATACAAAGCAGGCTGCACCCCACCCCCTCCGGCCCGAGATCCCCATCTGGGTTGTCTACTTAATACCCCATTACAGGAGAAAATATACAGCCAGCTCTGGCCGGCCTCAGCTGCCCATGCCTCCCTCCCAAAAGATCAAAGCTGGGCTAGATGCCTGCCCAGAAATTCCGTAAGCGCACACAGAAGGGGGGGAGAGGCAGGTAAAGCCCAACACGTGGGTGGGAAGCGGGGGAAGCCAGGCAGGTGCGGTGGGAACTGGCTTCCAGGTGGGGGCTGAGGTGGCTGGGTCAGGAGCCTGGCAGGAGGGGTGAGCCCTGGGCTTGGGGTGCCCACCTGCCCCACAACCCCTCTACTCCCTGTAGAGTGCTCCCAACTCACTGTCCCCTTGGCTCACAAAGCCTGTTGCACTTTATGTCCATGACACCCCTCTGAGATCTTCCCTGGCCCAACTGCCGGCCCTGGGAGGCAGGTGGTAGCAATGAGACAATTTGTATCTATTGTAATTGGCACATCACAGCTGCGGGCCCGCGGCATGCCAGGTAGACACTTGGACTTACAACAACGCTGTGACATGGGCAAAACCATGTCATTGGAAACCGAGGCAAAGGAGTTAGGGGACTTGCCCAGCGTGGTGAGCAGTGGTGGGCTTTGCTATAGTGTCCACGCCGCCACACTGAACCACGTGACTTCCGTCGGGGGAACGCCCCCACTTCAGGGTGGTCTTGGTGGGATGTGAACCAGGTGTCAGTCTCTCCCCAGGAAGTTAACAGCCACATCCTATACTGTGGGGGTGGGCACTGGACCCTCTTCCAGGCTAAGGATCGGGTTCCATGGAGTCCCCAGCTTACCTGACCCTAGGTTCCACCAGTGGCCCCATGCAATGGGGTCTGTTTGTCTCCATGGCTTGTGCTCTTCCCAAAGCAGGAAATACGTTCAGAGAGGCTCAGAGACCTACAGAAGACGAGCAGCCACGGGGAGCTCTGGGCACCCAGCAGGGAAGGAGAGCAGGGGCTGAACTGCGCACCCTCTGGGCACCCCCCCCCCAACCAATGCAGTCCCACGAGCACTGAAACAACCAGGGCTCAGCCTGGCTCCTCCAGCGCTGTCTCCTGGACCATCCCGTTGCAGGTGAGAATTAGTTCATGAGCTGGTCCCATTCCCTAATTCATACTAGGTAGTGACTGACTCCTTCCTCTCGATGAGGGCCTCCCCCCCCCCAAAAGTGTGCCTCCTCCTGTATCTCCCTGACCCCTTCTCAATAAATGGCACTGTCATCTATTTGGGGCTAGAAACCTGGGGACATCCCACCCTCTCAAACCCCAGCATTTTCCTGGTTTTCCCATGTCCCCCTCCCATTATCCGCAGTGGCTGTCCCATCGGCCTCTTTAACTGCACATCTGACCAAGTCTCTCCCGACTCCCGGGGGAGACCAGACTCCTTGCCTGGGTGGACACCTGGCTCACCCCTGAAGTCCACGTCCTTATTTCCCCAGCAGCTGCCTAACTGACATCTGTGGGGTGGATGGATGGATGAAGTGCCTGTTCCTTGGCACACTGTTCCAGCATCAGGGTATCTCTGTCCCATCACCCCCATCCATTCCTCCAGACCCCAGCCGCCCCGGGGCTGCCCATCCTCTGGTGTCCATACCACTCGGCCTGACAGTGACCCTGGGCCTGGTGTCATCATTGGTGTGCCTCCTACCTCTCCATGGCTGGGAGCTCCCCGAGGCCCAGAGGATGTCTGCCCCTCATCCACCCCCACCTGTCCATCCCCTCGTAGGGCAGGGCCCTCAGAGGCACTCAACTGAAAGGCAGGAAGATCCTCTCAGGAAAGATACTCACCTCACTGGCAGAGCCATGCTCATTCCATTGGGAATCAGACGCAGAGGCACGGGCGCCCCTGGGGGCTCAGAGACCTCTGTCCCTTCACTGATCACTGAAGGTTGACCCTGGCAGGTTCCCCACCCCCACTGCCCTCTCCATTAGGGACAGAGCAGAAAGCAGAAGGCGAATCAAGCAATTTTCCAGACCTAGTGGGGCTCGGCAAGCCAATTTGAACACGGAATAAACGTCTGGCCTCGGCGAGGGGGCACAGCACACAGTGTGAGCACAGTGGCTGCCGGGGGCCCCCACAGCCACCCCCCACCTGGAGCCAGGGCTCGGCTGGCCCGAGATGCCGCGCACGGCTGCCAATTCCCCAGCTCAGCAGAAAGCCTCCATTTTGCAGGGAGAAATTAATGAAAGGGAGAAGCCTGGGAAATTACGAGTTGCCACCTGCAATTTCTCCTTCCAAGGAAAGTGGCGCGATGGCTGATTACAGCAGCAGCCGCCCTGCCAGCCTGGGCCAGCAGCTGAGGGCCTTGTCTGCCTGCTAGGAGACAGGTGGGAAGAAATGAGGGGGACTTAGGCACCCCTCCCAGGCACCTCAGAACTGGGGAAACCTCCAGCTCCCTTACCCCTCCATTACCGTTTATCAATAAGCTGTCAGTGGGCCTCTTGTGACCTGAGAAACCCCATAGAATAAAAAGCATGAGACCCACACACACACCCGCTCCCCATCTCCCCACCTCAGGTGCTGGGTTCTTCAGGGGGGGGGGTTAGGGAAATGGGCTGATGGGGCTTCAGCCACACCTGGAGCTGCGCTGGGTGCCTTCATCTCATGAGTCTTCAGCACCACGGGGATGGGGTTGTGGAGCCATTTCACAGACCAGGAAATACGGAGGCTCGGAGAGCAAAACTTGTGTGCGGCTGATGATGAGAGCGTTGGGGCTGGGTGCCAACCCGAGCCATTTGGTGGCGATAGTGGGGCTCTTTCAACAACAGAGGACTGCCCCTGAGATGAGCTGAGGAAGGACAGTCGCATAAGACACTCACTGCAGTAGCTGAGACTTGCATCTGACCAGTCTGACCAGTGGCACGAAGTTGTCAAGTCACTGCCGTCCTCCCTTCTGAACTGGGGGGGGGGAGGGGGGGCAGAGCCTGGCCTGGTCACCACCTCAAGCCTCTCCTTTAGTAATCAAACCAAGTTCCTCGACTCCCAGCCTGCCATCTGTACTAAGGGCTAGGCCAGTGAACAGCTGGGAAGGAAGGGTGACTTCGGAGCCACTGCTCTGGGTTCCACCGCCCCACCTAATCTGACAGGAGCCAGACCATTCCTCCCTTTCCAATAGCTCACAGGTGTCCAGCTCCCTCAGATGTCAGCCCTCACCAGAATGTGAATTCAGACTAAGGTGTGAATGACTGACACCAGCTTGACCTCCTCCTCTAGGGTTTATGCATTCTGAGGCACTACACCTGACTTCCCAACTGTGGGGATGGTGATTCACAGGGGAGAAGTGCTGAGTGAAGAGCCCCCTGGGGTAAGAATCTGGATGCCTGGCCTGGCCCTTGCACAGAGCATCCAACACAATGGAATGCAGCCAGCCCAGTGGAAGACCAGGCCTCCTGGGCCAGCCCATCCTCCTTTATTTGTGTGTCCTGTGGTAAACCCCATGCCCTCTCTGAGCCTCATTCTCCTTGTACTCTCCCCAGTGGTGTGACCCCAGGCAAGTCCCTCAGCCTCCCTGGGCTCCAGCTTGGAAAGCCAGGAGGCAGCCTGCTGTTGGTATCCTTCGGAAGGCAAACTTTGAAGCACCGCTATCTCCCAGCTCCAAGGCCCTGGCCATATATTATTATAATGGCCTTGGCCAATAGGGGCGCAGGCTATTAGAATGAGTTAAGACCAGATTAATCTGCTTAAAAAAATATGCCTGGTTTTTACGCTGTGTATTCCTTCCTAACAACTCAGGCTCCTTCCAGGCCATTATCTCGTTTTATCGTTAATTCAATTCCATAAACATGTATTAAGTGTCTATTATGTGCAGGGCCCTGGTATGGTAGATGGGGGGGGGCCTATGGGGGGGCAGCCCTAGCCCTCAAGGTGCCTACAATCAGGCAGGGGACCCACCTGACCCTAAGACTTCACCACTGGGACATGAAGCAAGGGAGCTGGAGCTCAGAGGAGGGAGACGCTCACCAGCCTGGAGGATTTGGGAGTGCTTCCTGGAGGAGGGGGCCCATGAAAACTGGAATTGGAGACAGTAACATGTGACATGGACAGAGGACCTACTATGTGCCATGTATTGTTCTCAGCACTTTACACACAGGGGCTCAATCCTAACCATAATCCAGGGGGCCGGCACTAATGTCACCCCCATTTTACAGATGAAGAAACTGAGGTTCAGAGAAGTAATTTATCAGAGGTCCAAAGCTGGTAAGGGTGAAGCCATGAAATCCAACCCCAGAGCCTGGGCTTCAACCTCTATGTAAGGTGCCCAGTACCCAGAAGGGTGCTTGAGGTGGAGGGCGGGCCCAAAGTATCTGGGAAAGAAGAAAGGAAGGGAGGGAGGATGAACACTCAGCCTCTGCCACGTGCCAGAGCTGAGTGTAGTCCTTCCAAGCAGGCTCTTGAAGGATGGTTGGATTTTGGTGAGCAGAGACAATGCCAGGGGGAGGGGTAGTCCCCTGGGCAGGGCTGTGGAGTCAGCCAGAATTAGGTCCAAATCCTGGCTCCACCTCGCTGGCTAGGGCATCACATGCTGTTACTTAACCTCTCTGAGCCTCTACCCCTGTGAAAATTGGGCGGTAACACCTGCCCTACTGGGCAGAGGTGGGGATGAAGTGGGCTGGGACTGCCCACTGTGGGCACCGGTGCCTGCAGCCTGGTGTGGAGGGCTGACAGAACACACCGGAGGGGCTGGCTGGCCCAGGCCACTGGCCCAGCGGGAGCCATGTGAGAAGCATGGACTGTGAGCCTCACAGAGGTGGCCCAAGGTTGGATTGGGAGGGGCAAGTGGCACATGTCCATTCTGTAAACGAGAAGACAGGTAACAGAGGGACCCAGAGAACCCCATGCGACAGTCACTAGACTCATTCTCACATTCTCCCCTGAAGATGCATAGACAGCAAATGATGCATAGAGCAGGGCCCCCACCTGCTCTGTCAGCCTGGAGGGAACAGGGTGGAGACTGGACAAGCAGGGACTACGGAGCCTGGAAGCTGCCAGAAACCAGAGCCCATAGTGGCCAATGCCAGGAGCCTCACTCCATCACCCAGGCCCCCAGCAGGCACCCATGTCCTGGGCCTCCTGGCCCACCTCCCCAGCCTCCTCCCTTACCACCCCCCTTCTTCCCACCAGGCAGCCCCCCGGCTTCTGAGCCTCCCCACCCCTCTACCCGTCCTGCACACCCTACCCTCCCCCTGCCCCAGTTCCCAATGCCAGCAATGCCCTCCTGGTTCCCTCTTTGTCTGGAAAAATGTGCATTCTTCCAGTCTCAGCTCATTTTTTTTTCTGTAAAACTGTCTCTGTGACCCCACCACAGACAGGGGAAGGGGGGCTCCTCTGTATTCTTAGAGCCCTTCACAGGCCCCTCAATGAAGCGGAATAGCAAGTGACAAGGACCGCAGCTTTGAGTTCAAGTTCAGCTTTTCATGAACTAGCTGCAAGTTAGGCCACCTCTCTGAGCCTTGCTGTCTTCATCTATAAAATGGGGTAATACCAGCACCTCACAGTGTGGTGGTGACAATGAGATAAGAAAACTGCTTGGAATAGTGCCTGACTTTTGTCACCATCATCACCATCACGATGCCCTGAGGTTGTTGTCTACAGAGCTAACTCCACACTCCCAGCCCCATCTCACCAGCGCTCTGCACAGGGCCTGGTGCCTAACAGCTGCTGCCTCAGAGGACAGAACAACCAACTCTGCCTGGGGCAGCCATAAAAAAAAAAGGTGGTACCTATTGAGGTTTTGAAGGACGCATAGGAGACTCCAGGCAGAGGGAATTGTTTCAGTTGGACCTTGCAGGCCTCAAATGCCACACTGAGGAATTTGGATTTCATCTTAGTGGCAGTGGGAAACAGATTTTTTAATTAGGGCAACAACAGTCATTCATCAAACATTTGCTGAGGGCCTACTAGGTACCAGGTACTGGGGATACAGTGGGAAACAAGATAAATGTGGTCCTGGGGCCTCAAAGCCAATGTTCCAGGGGGGCAGACAGAAAATAACAGAGAACCTCATAAATAATTCATTGATTCCAGCTGTCTGGAGGTTTCAGCAGGAGAGGAAAGTGGTGCCCTGAGACCATCGACAATAACAGGAATCCAGCTGTGTGTGTATGGGGGGGGGGGGGCGCGATGGGAGGGCGGAGCTCTGAGGAAGTCCTGTTTCAGCCAGACCTTAACAACAGGGCCTTAGCAGAGAGAAAAGGGGACAGAGCAGGAAGCGAACATTCCCGCAGGGTGAAGAGAACCGGCATAGCCCTGAGGTGGGCGGGAGTGGCGGCCTGTGTGGCTGGGGTGTGATACTGGGGGGACCAGTGTGGCAAAGGGGAGGGCCGGGGCAGGGCCCCTGGGCCCAGGTGAGCAGTTTGGGTTGGCCCCCAGGCGATGGACAGCCAGGCCAGGAGGCTGAGAATGGAAGGTTGCCAGGTCCTGGTCACCTTGCAAGTTCCTGGACAGGGAGGGATGGTTTAAGACCACACCGAGACCCCGGAAAGGCCAGGACCCCCACACAGCCCAGCCCACACAGCCCGGCCTGCCCAGCTGCCCGCCTGCCCTCCTCCCCAGCAGCGTGGCTACCGGTTGATTGATGAGCGGGAGAGTCGACCACATCTTGAGTTTAGCTCAGCTTCTGGCTGCATCTGGGTGACACTGGCTCATCAGTACCAGAGAAAATACGGCCTAGAGTGTGGGCCAATTAGGAGCCGCACAGCTGGCCAGAGCACTGTCCGCAGAGGGCTCTCCTCGGGAAGCTGGATATGTGAGCGTGGGAAGGGGGGCGGGGAGTGTAGGGGGGTCATACCCTGTCTGCACCGGGACCTGCCACCAGCTCTCCCATCTGAAAAACGCTCCAAGCGAGGGTCCCAGCAACTGGACACATGGTCAAGGAGGCAGAGGGGAGCTGCCTGAATGCAACATCTCCTGGCACCAAGACTAGGCCCGAGACCCTCACCCCCCATGCAGGGGGTGTGGGGGGGCACTGGGTAGTGTGTCATAAGAAGGGGTGTCCTAGCTCTAACACACTCTCACCGGAGGGCCATGGGTGAGGCCCTTGGCCTCTCTGTGCCTCAGTTTCCTCATCAGAGAAATGGGGGCATTTTTGCCTCAGAGGGTGGTTGCAAGTCTCAAACCAGATTCTGGACTGACTGCCTTTCAAGTACAAAGTGCTCCGAGGATCAGGCCTCCTTCAGCTGTGAGCCAAGGGGCCGTCCTTAGAGCCCTGCCAGTGACACAACCACGTCTTGGGCAGGAGTGAGATGCAAGCGAAGGGCCTGGGTAGGAGTCACAGAGAGCGCAGCCCCGGGCCTGGCCCCTCTCAGCTGGGGAACCTGCTGGGGGTCTGTCCACTCCCGTGCAAAACGGGGATAAAAACACCCTCAGCACAGGGCTGAACCCCAGGTACCCTGCAGGCGCACAGAACCTGCCACTTGTCCTCCTGACTCTGCCTCTTTTCCCAGTTCCTCTCACAAACCCCTGAGCCAGAGTCTTGTACACTCAACAGCCTTAGCCTCCTAGGCACAGGAGTCACTCAGAAACGGGGACTCACAAGGGTCTCCTGCTTGGGGGTGAGGGGAGGTTGCTGAGACTCTAGGGGTTTGCATTTTAGAAGAGGAACTTGGACAGGGCAATAGTTATGCCTAAGGAATGAATCACTAATGATAAAATTTCTGCCAATAGGCAAGAAGCAAGGGAGGAAGACACTGAAGGCTGGGGAAGGTCCTTCTTAGGAAATCACCTTGCAGAGATGGGCAGCATTTATAGGGTATGTACTAAATGGCTGGCATTATATCAGGCACAGGGGACATAGAGAAAATGGAGACTTCCTGACGTGTGGGAGGTGCCCGTCAGGAAGGAAGGAAGGAAGGAAGGAAGGGAGGGAGGGAGGGAGGGAGGAAGGAAGGAAGGAAGGAAGGAAGGAAGGAAGGAAGGGAGGGAGGAAGGGAGGGAGGAAGGAAGGAGTGACTGGGGTTAGAGCACCAAGGACTCGACCACAGGCTATGTTCCCCCGTCAGGAGCCTGCCTGCCTGGCACCAGGACAGCACATGCAGCCATGGGCCCACCAGATTCAGCTGGGAATGGGAACCTAATGGGCAGAGCGGAAGAGCTGGGTTCCCTGGCTGGACTTAGCCTTACTAATAAGGGTCTGACATGTTCACGGCCATCGCTGTCTGTACAGCCCATTCCCCAGTGTGTGATGTCCTGTAAGGAAAGACATGCCCATGGCTGTCCTGGCCCTGCCACCCCATTGCTGTGAGGCCCTGGTCACCTCCCGTCCTTGCTGTTCTGAGCCTCTGGCTCCTTGTCTGAAAGATGTAAATGGTCATCCCTGCCGTGAAAAGCCAGGAAGTGGCAAAAGTCGGAGAGTGTCTCCTTCCCTTCCCCTCTCCAGTGCTTGGGCAGCAGGTGAGGGTGTGGGGCACACAGCCCCTGGCCCCTAACTTCCCATGCCCAGGTCCCACATGCTCAACACCCACCTCAGGTGCCCACAGGATGACCGCTGGGTTCCTGGCCGCTGGCTTGGGTGTTGGGGGTTGTTCCCCATTGTTCTCATTCCCAGGACAACCAGAGTCTCACAAACTTCCCTGCTTGGCTCACACCAGCAACACACGGCCCCTGGACCAGTCTCTCAGCTTCCCCACCTGGAAGTGTAGGTGGTAATGCCCACCTCTGGGTAGTGTCATGTGACTTATGTCCAGAGCACTTCAGTGTCTGGCACTTAGTAGGCCTGTGATGAGTGGAAGCAGCTGCTGGGATATGGGCGGACTCCCCGGCGCACAGTAGGGCTTCAACCCTGATGCTGCTGACCCCCATGGTACGTGGCCAACCAGGTGAGGTTATCAAAGGCCCTGAGAGCCCGAGGTGACCTGGAATCACTGGCCCAAAACGGGGTCCTCTCCCCACGTCAGGGAGGACCCCGCAGCTGCACACAGAGCTCTGCCCGGTGCACTGTCTCCTTCTCACCCCTCTAGGCCTCATTCATGCTGCTCCTACCTCCTGGAAACCCCCCCCTCATATCTAACTCCACCAGGCAAAATCCTGCTCCCCTTCATGGCTTACAGCCACCATCTCCTCCTCCAGGGATTTCTTCGATCACCCAGGATGCATCTTGCTTCCTCTGGACACCTCTAGGGCTGTCAGAAACCTGGCTCTAACCCTGGATAACTCCTGGGCACCCGGAATTCATTGCAGCCTAAACAGAATTCTTAGTCCCACGTCAGGACCTTCACACAGGCTGTTCCCTCTGCCTGCAGTGCTGTTCCCTAAGACCTATGCATAGCAGTCTCCTTCCCGTCCTTTACCTCTCAGCTAAAATGTCACCCTCTCAGGGGCTCTGTCGTGTTCTGTGCCACATCCTGTGCCTCTAGAACAGCACCAGCAACAAGGCAGATAGGGAGCAGCAGGGATCCCCATTTGAGAGAGTTCCCAGGCTAATGCTGGGGCTACCCCCACCAAGGGCCCCACATGACCACAATATGAGGAGGAGACATCTCCACTAACCCCAGGGCTGACAGATAGACTTAGAGGTGATGCGGGGCATATCTGGAATTGGCCGGAGCCCATCTCTGCTGGACATGTGCTCTGGGGCAGCCGCCTAATGCGAATCATTTCTGTCATCAGGACACGGAGGGGCTTGACACAGACCAGCTGCTGCCGCCGACGGACAGGCTGCTGGAGCGCCGATGGGCTCTCAGCAAAATTGATAGCCGTTGTCAGAAAATGATTTCCCCACAGCCCCATCGCAGGCCCTCGGAGGAGCTCGAATCTCAGGCAGCGATGCCTCCTGGGGCTGGCGGTCAGGCAGGCAGCCAGCCAGGTGGGCGGCCCTTACCTGGCCCAGCTGCTTCCCAGGGGTGGGGAGCCTGCAATTCCCTGGTGAGGAGAGCCCGCGGGGCCCATGCCAGGGGCTGTGGGGACAGTAGGAAGCCTGGCCTTCCCTCAGGCGAGAGCGGAGGCTCCCGCCTGTATCTCCAAGCCCAGTGCAGAGCCTGGTACGGCGCAAGCACCCAGAGAATGTTAAATGAATGAGCAAATAATGACAATTCTAGAAAGCTTCAGAGGACGCCGGACCAGCATATAGAGAAAGGATTCGCCAAATGGACAAGGAGGGCAGAAGGCACGGGCACTGGCCACCCAGAGCCCACCCATCCACGCACCTACCCAGTAAAGGAGGGAGTGAGTGAATGGTGGGAAATGGTGAACAAGCTCCCCCGTCAAGGCCCAACCTGGACCAGAACCTCCCCTCTCAGGCCCTCGACCCAAACATGCTCACACCACAGCAATTTTTTTAAATTTCAAATTGACTATACCTGCTTTTTTAAAATGACAGGAAATCGTATTTGATGATGCAAAGCTCTTTCCATTGTTTTTTCAGAAACAGCTAGAATCAAGGAGTGGTCTGGAAAGACCGGGGGGGGGGGCACCTGCAGAGATTCCCACAGGACCCAGTCCTGCCCAAGAGAGAAGGTTCTGGAAAGGTTCAGGCCATCAGCGGTCACCGACCACCTAACTGGGGGCCTGAGGCACTGGAAAGTGGGAGAGGCCAGCTGGGGCCTCAAGATTCTTGCACCCAGCTGGGGGTCCAGAGGGATGGATTCCCACCCTGGTGGACGCCTCTGAATCCTCAGGAAAGGTGGACTGAGGGAAACACAGGCTCAGAGAGGAAGGAGTCTGAAAGGCAGGCATCCTGCAGCAGAGGCCTCCAGGCCCAGCACTAAGGGTAAGAGGAAGGGCATGGCATCCCAGGCAGGGAGAGTGGGTAGGACAGAGGCAGGAGGAATAACATCCACTCATTCCCTTGATCACGCAACCAACATTCACTGACTTCACCACTGGACAAGCGTCGGAGATGGCCACAGGGTACAAACTGAGTAAGACTCCCTCCACCGAGGGTCACTCTATAGGCTGGTGGGGAAGGCAGGACCAGGGGCTGGTAGTTACAGGAAGGTATGGGCAGTGCCATGAATGAGGGCGCCTAGGGCCAGGCACATAAGAGACACCCACTGGCCTGGGATAGGGCAGGTCAGGGAGGACTTCCCAGAGGTGGCATCCTCAGATGCGCCAGTGGTAGCCAGGCAAGGGAGAGAGGAAGGGTGCCCAGGCAGAGGGAACTACGTGATCAAAGATACGAAGACAAGAGGTCACATGAAGGGGCTCGGACTTTATCCTGAGTCCCAGGCGAGTGACCAGATCACATTTGCCTGCCAGAACGGTCACTGAATACAAATAGGACAGAGGCTGCAAAGTGCCATGCAGGCTTTTGGGGTCAGGCTGGTGGCGAGGAGGTGGCCCGAGCATGCATGCTTGCACACACTGACCCTGTGAAGATGTGATATCCAGAAGGCGGGGGGCAGTTCAGCTCAGCTCAGTCCTCTGGACTCATGGGGTCTTCACTTCACCCACCCCAGGGCCCTTTGCCAGCTGGACATACTGTAGGCACTCAGTGAATACAGACTGACCCACATTAACCTGGCAGTGCCAGGATGATAAGAGGAGCCTAATACTCTGAGCATCCCAGCACTGACAGGGTGAGGGGGTCAGAGGCTCCCAGCTGTGCCTGGCCCAGGCAAACCATGCCCTGCTCCCCGCTCGGTGCCTTTGCTGCTGCTGTGCCCTCTGCCTGGAATGCCGTCTCTTCCTGTCTGAATGTCCAACTCTTCCCTCAAGACTTAGCCTAAATGTCCCCTCCTCCAGGAAGCCCCCCTTGACCCCAGGACTGGATGTGGGCTTCCTCTGGGCTCCCACAGCACTTGGTGCTGACCCCACCCAACACTGATCCCTTGGGTGGGGTCACTGCTCATCTGTATACCTCCAGCTCCACTGGTGAGCCCCTTGAGGGCAGGGCCACACCTGGCCATCGCGGGCGCCCAGGGGCCTGTCCAACCCTGGAGCAAACAGTGGCTCCGAAACTGTGAGCTGAGAGGAAATGAGGTTTGTGGAGAGGGAAGGGGAGGGGAGAGGACAGAGACCCTCTTGGCTGCCAGGAGCCTCAGGGGCAGCCAGGCAGAACCCCTCCCTCCAAGTACGCAAAGCCACACCAGTGCCAAGGCCAGACACGCCCGTGAAACCTCAGCCCAGCCAGAAATCAGCACCCTACACCCATCTCTGCCGTCCCCTCCTTCCAGAATATTTGGGGGCAATAGCTGGGCCCAGGAGGTGATCCTGGGGCCCAGGAGAACAAACGCTCACACTTCTGTGTTAATACAGACCCCGCAACCTAGTACTCTAATTGCCCGTTTGACAGATGGCCCAAAGACAGAGCATCTTCCCTGATCCTTTGCCCGTGGAAAGGGTGACTCATGGCTACAGGGGCTCCCCAGAGGGACTGGAACTGGTGAAGTATTCCTGTCGTTAACGCCTCCATGACGACCTCCACCTCTATTTGAGCTGCCTCACACTGGCCCATCTCCAGCCCACCCTTCCTTTCTGAAACCAAGGTTGGATCACATCAGTCCCCTGCTCAAAAGCCATCAATGGCTCCCACTGTCTCCTGAACCACGTCCAAACTCTTTGGCTTCCAGCCCGTCGTGGACTGGCACCTGTGGGACTTTCTGGTATCATCTCCATCGCTTTACTCCAGTCACAGCCAAATATCGCCCTTCCCCCAAACGCTGTGTGTCCTTTCCCATCTCTGAGCCTCTGTGCCCACCCGCTTCTCTCTCTGGGATGCCTTTCCCTACCCTCTTCACTGCCAAGGTCTCTGGCTGGGCCTTGAGGCATGGCTCGAAGGTCCCACACCCTCAACAATCTTCCCAAGCACCCCCAGTGGCCAAGCTGTCTGCCTCCTCGCGCTTGGCCCTGTCTGACTCACCCCTACCTTCCCCACCCGCTCTCTCTCTCGGCACACCCTCAACATTTGCTGAAATGAATAAATTATCTCATTTAGCCACAGAGCACGCCCAGCTCGAATGCTGGCAGTTCAGCCAAGAGCCCTCGTGTGGAAATCACCACAATGAAGGTGGCAACATTTCACCTCGCCCAGATATTTACTGCAAGTTTTTGAATCTCACCAGTCTGTGTGTGTGTGTGTGGGGGGGCAGAGTGCTGGGTGGCAGAGCTTAGATTTAAACAGAAGCGACAGAAACTCTGCTCCTCCTCCAAATATGTCTGGCCTATCAAGCTCCTCAGGTCCTTCCCCAGGGCCTGTCACCTCATTCGCCCCTCAGTCTCCTGCAAGGTAGGTGGGCAGGGGGAAAATACCCCCATTTCACTGAGGTGGAAACTGAGGCTCAGAGAGACCAAGTGATGAGTGGGTGGTGTCAAGCCACAAATGAAGGGCTCTGCTCTTTTCTCCCTGTCGGATCTGGGTCGAAGCAGGGTGTTAGACGCAGCAGTGGAGCAGCTGGGCGGTGTCTGTGGGCCTTTCCCACGGCTTGGAGGTGGGGGAGGGGAGCCAAGGTGGCACAGGGCCACTCCTCCCTCACAGACCTGGAGAAAAATATGGCAGCCAGCTAGCAGGGCCCAATTAGGTAGCTGGCTTCCAAGACACTTGTGAGCCAAGAGGAGCCAGATCCCATCCCGGCTCTGCACCACGCGCGCCAGCCCATCCCCTGGCAGCCCCGTTGGCTACACTCCCAGAGCCCTATAGGGCAGGCAGACCCAGGGAGCCTGGGCCCCACATTGGGGGCCAGCACAGGGGGCATGTGCCAGGGGAGGCCTGGGCCTTGACACCTCCACCCCCAGCCTGCTTACCTGCCAGGGGCCCTGGCCGTGGCCACAGGCCCTGCTGGGGCATCCCAGGCCCCGCCCCGTTTGCCAGGCCTGATTTGCATATGCTAATTAGCTAAACATCCCTTGCTCCCCTTGCCAGCTTGTTTGGGGAACGGCTGGATCCGGCTATACCTGTACCGTGCTGATGTCACGCCGAGCTATTTCCAGCCCAGTTGCCATGGAAACCACAAGGCCTCAGCTCCAGTTAGGAGTTCAATATATAATTTACTTACTCCCCCATCCCCCCAGCCCCACCCCAAAGAGACTGGGGCGTTGGGGAACAATCGGCTAAAATATACACTAACACCCTCCACTTCCCTCGGAGGCCTGTGAGAGGCGAGAGGAGGAGGAGCAGGGGAGCTTGGTGCAGCGGAACGGTAAATCCATTTTGGAAGGAGGGGGGATGGCAGGGAGGAGAGCAGAGCTTTCCTCATTAAGAGGAAGAACAGAGGCTGGCATCAGGGGCCGATTCCAGGGAGCAGGCTCAGGCCCGGTGAGGGGGGCGGGATGGGGCCCTCCACCCCGTGACCCCCAGCTCTGCCCACCCTGGCCTTCATCAGGGACCTTGGGTGAGGGATGACTCTGGGCAGAGCCACCGGGCTGCAGGTGACCAGCCTTGCTCTGTGAGACCCAGGGCATAGGAGGGCACTGTTATCTCACTGGCACCAGAATGTCACCAGGGCCTCCTGTTCAGAAGCTGTCCCAAGGAAGGCCACTGGCCACCTCCAGGCCTGGGCGATCCACTGTGCGGCCAGATGGGGCCCAGAGCCATGACATCGGCCAGGGGCGGCACTCACCAACGGAGTTCAGACCCCTGCCGTTCCCCTGGCCTGCGGTGCCTCCAGCTGTCTTCCACAGACAATCACTGACATCAGCTCTGTGACATGCCCTGTGAGGGGCCCCAGGGGAGTGGGAGGGCTGGGGCACAGTAAGCCCCGGTGATTGTTGGGGGCAAAGTCAGACAAGGCTTCCTGGACGAGGTGCTGGGTAGTCCTGGTTTTCTGATTCCCAGGGAGGTGCCCAGGTACAGCTGACCATCCAGGTTCCTCTGGCCGGCTTTTCCCTCCCACCCGAGCCCCTGGGCTCGCCCAGCCCTGACCCTCCCAGGAGTTCCCCTTTCACTCATCCCACCCCACAGGAGCCCCTAGATCCTGTCCTACTGCACAGATCTGCCCTCCATTGGTTATATCATCCTCCCTCTGTCTTAGGGGCAGAAGGAATAGGACAAGGGAGCACATTGAGCCCCAATTCATACCACAGCCCTCAGCTTCTCACCCTCCCCTCTTCCATTCTCACCTCTCCCCACACCCACTCAGTCTGCTCCAGCCACACTAGCTTTCCAGGTATTCCTCAAACTTACCAACCACGCCCTAGCCTCTGGGCCTTTGTATGTACTGTTCCACCCATTTGAAAGGGCTTTTTCCCCAGGGAGCCATGGAATAGACCAGTAAGACCTTGGACAGTGGAGCCAGACAGCCTGGGTTTGATGCCAGTTTTGCCACTGAGCAGGTGCTGACCTTGGACATCACCTGTGCAATGGGCACGCTGAGCCCGTATGGCCTCGTGTGGGTTAAAGGAGTTAATGTGCAGAGCAGGGACTTGGTCAGTCACAGTCAGCTACTATTACCATGACCACCTTAGAGCCACGTGGCCAGCTCTCTACCGCCTTCATGTGCCTCAATGTGTCATCCCGGCTTCCAACCCAACCACCCCCACCTCAACCCCCACTCCCATCCCCCTACCCTACCTTCCTTCTTCTCAAGGCCATCTCCACCCCCGGCCCCATCTGTCTGTCAGGTTGATGTCTGTCACCCGCAGCACGCCACCTCAGGAACACAGGACAGTTAGTTGTACACCACCATGTCTCCGGGATTGGGTGCACAGTGGGTGCTCAGCATGTGTCTAGGAATAGATGAGGGACAGATGCACCTGGACACAAATGAATGGCAGACATGTGACCCCCAGTCTTCATCTAGCCTGCAGAGCCATCCCTAATGGCCCAAGGTTGGCAGTCATACAGTGGCATCTGCAACTCCAGGGGCAACTCAGGCACTGTGAACACCTGGCTGGCAGGAAATATTGCTCATGAGGGCCCACGGGAGGTGGGGGGGCCCCTGGTCAGCCTCCAGGGCTGGACATACTACACTCACAGCTGTGTTTGTCCACGTGCCTGGCCATTCCCACTCCCCCACCACCCAGTAATGTATACACGGCCTCCCAGGAAACTGCAAAAAATGAGTTAATATAACATTATGGCTGAGAATTTAAATACACAGGAGTCAGGCAACGCAGACTTACAGTTCCCCAAGCAACTGTAAAAACCGCACAGGCAATTCAGGAGTGAGGGCTGGGAATGGATTTAAGGCCTTCTCAAGTTCACAGGCAGACCCGGGAGCTGCTGTGCCCTCACTGGTCAGTGACGGACAGAGGCTTCAGACAGATGGTCTCAGGGCACAAGGGGGCACCAAGGACATGCAACTCAGGCCACATGGCTCACTGGACACGGCCTTTTGGGGGATACGAGGAAGGCCCTGCTGTGAGCGGGGTCCCCAGCTTTCCCCAGCTCTGGCCACACCCTTATCCCCAGACCCAGTTCCTATGGCCACTCCAAGGGCTCAGGACTCGCATGCAGCTTGGCACTCCTGTTCTACCTGCAGAGGCACGTTCCATGGGGCAGATCCTAGGCCCCCTGTCCTCTCTTCAGCAAAACAGGCTCCTGTCTATCATTACGGATTTAAGAAAATGGGCTCTGGGGGTCCTGCTGGGCTTACATCCCAACTGCACCACTTAGGAGCCTGTGACCTTGGGCAAGTTGCTGGCTCACTCTGTGCCCGTTTCCTCATGGAAATGGGGTCGCTAGTATCTGTCCCACAGGACTGGGACAGTAGGAAGGAATTCACACATATAAAGCGTTTAGAACAATGCCCAGCACAGAGCAAGCGCTTGATAAACATAAGCAATTATCACTAGAGTTATTGTTTTCCCTTCTAATTCAAAAAGAATTTGAGGAAGCACAGTGGCACTTAAGTGGAAGAAATGGAGTGAAGAAGCATTCATTCATTCACTCCTTTATTCCCTTAGGCTTATCGAACTAGGGCTTACTGTGTGTCTGGGCACTAAGTGGCAGCTGGGAACACTCAGGATACACATGACACCGACCCTGGGGGAAGTGAGTCCCAGCACACGACATGAGGTCCTTTTAGAAGCTGGCTGCCCATCTGGCTGGGGGTGTCCCAGCAGCCATCACACACAGAGGGGTAGCTCAACGATGTCAGTGCGACAACAAGCCCTCTTCTTGATCATGACATCAAACGCAGCAAGGGAGGGTCCAGGGTCTCCCTGGGGCGGAGGCAGGGACTGAAAGGGGCCAGGAAAGGCAGGAGAGAGGTTAAGGACAGACGCTCATTCCTTCACTGGAGAAGCATTCATTCAGCACAAAGTATGTGGCCAGCAGGAAAATTCCCAGCACATTAGTGTTGAGTGACGAAATAAGTGATTGAGTGAGTGAGTGAGTGAGTGAGTGAATGAATGAATGAATGAATGAATGAATGAAAGGCTGAGTGAATGAAGATGTGCTCTGTGAGTCCAGGCTCGGATCACTCACCTGGTTCAGCTTTTTGGCCTCTAGTTCAGAGGTTACAAGCCCCATGGGGCAACCCACCCAAGACATCTGAGCTTCAGGACCCAAGTCCGGGAGTCTCACAGAAAGATGGGGTGACTGACAGAGGAGTGGACAGGGCCCAGCACGAGGGGGGCCACTAAGACAAGAGCAGCTTGGTTCTGAGGACACTGGAGCTGAGAGGCCATCCAGCTCAAGCTACTGGCATCACAGGGAGGAGCCATGTATTCAGATGAGAGGACAGAATGACAGTGAGAGAGGCAGGGGTGTTACTCTCAGTCAGTCAGGGGTGACCTCTCTGGGGTGGTGACAGCTGAGTGCAGCCATCCATGGCTCTGGGGTGAGAGCATTCCAGGCAGGGGATCCTGTAAGCACAAAGGTTCAGAGGCAGGAACGAGCCTGACATGACAACGGAACAGGAGAGAGGCAGGCGAGGTGACCACTGGTGACCTGGTCTCCTGACTCCAGCCAACTGGCCGAGCACAGCCACACTTCTTCACTGAGGCAGAAACATAGGAAAACAAGGAGCAGTGGGCACTGCGGTTCCGAGCACAGATCCTGGAACAGGGAGGGACCCAGGTTTGAATCCAGCTCCGAGCCTCAGTTTCCTCATCTATAAAATGGGGTGACAGCTGTACCCACTTCAGAAGGCCGTTGAGAGGATTAAATGAGGCAATGTGCACCCCAGGAGGGGGTGCTGTTATAATTGTTACTCTTATGGGAAGGGGCGGGAACCGAGGATGTGGGATGGAGGAGGGGCAAATTAACCAGCAACGGGAGTAAGTAAACATTAATTAATTTCACTGGGCCTGATTGGGAGACATGGAAACTGGGAGACAAACAGGAGTGATACCAGGAAATAATCTACAACTTGAGAAATAACTCCCCCATTTGTTCTGAATTGTGTGGTTTGCTGATGTCCTTTTACAGCCATTGTCTCATATGATGTCCTGGCCACCTGGAGAGTATCACTACCCTTACTGTACAGGTGAGGACACCAAGGCCTCGAGAGGCAAAACGGCTGGCCCAACGTCACCAGCATATCTGTGGACCAGGTATGACAGGAAGAATACGAGGTTTGGGTGCCAAGCACAGGACTTGGGCAGCCACGACCCAGGACTGGGGTCTCTCCTTGTCCCTGGCCGGGTGCCTCTTTGTTCCACGCTCTGCACAGGGCTGGGGCTCAGGGGACAACTGCTGAATGAATGCATTAATGAATGAATGAATGAATGAACCAATATCAAGCAAACGTGAGTCAGATCTCACACTGGCAGCCCCAGGGCCGGGAACTTCTCGCAGCCAGCTAGCTGGCCCTCCCTGACCAGACCGCTTCTTTTCCACACTGGGCCTCCTCCACGCTGGGCATACGGACACCAAAAGGTGATGGGACAGTAGCCATCTCTGGGCTTCCCCAGCTGCTCCAGGGAAAGGACCAGACAAGGAGGTATTCCTCCCCTAGGAGCCCAGGAGAGCAGCAGCCACTCCTGGGCTGACTTTGGGAGGGATAACCTCCAGGAAAAGTGTCCCCAAGATGTCCCTCTGCGTGTTGGCCCCTGGTCAGTCTCCTCCCTCTTGCTTCACCAAACGAGGTCCCTGGGGCCAGGCCCACTCGACTGTTTCAGCCACACCACTGTTTCCCACCCCGCAAACCCTGACTTCCTCCCTGTGGGCATCACCCAGAGGCAGGGGCTGGCACCTGCCCAAACCGTATGCTCAACAGCGAGTCACACCGGCGAGGGTGGCAGCCGGGGGCTGAAGATGTAATTCAATTCTGCCAGTGTTTGTGCAGCGCCACGGGCCTGGGCGTCACGCCATGAGTCTCAGGTGGGCAGGACACCAAGGAGGGGCCACAGCCTGGCCCTCAAGGAGCTCACAGTCCAGACCAGGGTGAAAGCCAGGGACGAGTGACCCCAGTGAAGGCTTGGCCCAGAGGAAGGGACCGTGAGGCTAGAAGGACAGAGAACTGTTCCCATGCCAGGTCTTTGAGGAGAAGCTGTGGTGGAGCCCAGATGGCATTGAACAGAGAACAGGGCAGGCCTGGTGGGAGGGGCTGCAGAAGCCAAGGCCCTGAGTCTGAAAGTGCACGGTGTGCAGGGCAGTGGAGGCTGTGGGGTGCAGGTTGCTGCGTTCAGAGCCCCAGTTCTGCCACCTACTTGCTCTGAGGCCTGTGCACCTCTGTGAGCCTCAGTTTCTCAGGCTGAAAGTGGCCCTACCTCGCAGAGGGTCTGGGGATTCAGAGGCACAGGAGGGCCAGGGGCTGCTGTTACTGCCGTCTTGGAGAGGAGACCACTTGCAGCCTGGCTGTTGGTGCCACAGGATGCCTGCCGTGGTGCAGCACCCAGACGCCCTGCAGGGGACGGGTTTCCCCGGCTGCCAGGGGTGCACAGCTGTCTCTTGGTGGAAGGGAGCCCTCGCTTCCCCAGGCATGGCCTCTCCCTGGGGACAGCTGCAGCAGCAAACACAGGGCATGATGGCCTCCATCTGGAGCAGCTCTGCAGGACCACCCCGGCTCCAGAGCGCCCAGTAAACCTCCCACACAGACACCTTGGAGTCTGTTTCTGGTGAAGCCAACTAGTGGCAAGGCCCCTCCTGTCTTGGCTGGGGCCAGAGGCCGTGCAGTCAATTCCCAGCAGACAGAAAACTCAGCACCTTTACCACAGGTTACTCTGCGGCCACACCTTGAGAACACTTGCAATGTACAACCAACACCCTGCTCTAAGTCAGGGCGTGTGCTGGTGCCCAGCTGGCCAATGCCAGGTTCTGGGCGAGGAAGGGGACATCACCGCAGGCACACCCAGCACAGCCCAGTGCAGGAGCACTGCACTCAGAGCTTCACGGAGCTGCGCCGCGTCCCGGGATGGGCTGCTCCAGGCCAGCACTTCACCCCCCTGGCCTCCGTTGCTTCATCTGTAAAACCCCAACTGTGGTCTGGACAGAGCTTTTAAGTTGGCAGAGAGCTGCCAAGTTCATTGTCTAAGAGGGGAGGGCTTTACCCAGCCACATTAGCCTTGCTCACCTTCTACAGAGGAGCTCAGAGAGGGTGCATGACCTGCCCAATGCCACACAGCCAGGTGACCCCAGAACCATAGCTTGGGCACAGCCTGCCCTGCTCTGCTAGAGGCCACTGGGCCATTCAGTGAGCCCTTGCTGAGTGTCTACGCTGGTGAGGAAAGGGCAGGTCTTTCTGCACAGCCTGAAACAAATGCCTGTGGCATCGGATCAGGAAGGGGAAAGAAATGGACATATATTAAATGAATACTGTATGCCAGGCACGTTTCTAAGGGACACTAACCCTCATGACAGCTGCATGAGGCACGCAGTGCTATCCCAGCTCGGGGGGAGGGGCCGAGGCACAGAGCAGTCACCGAGCCGAGCTGGGCATCATCCCATGTCTGACTCCGAGGTCAGCACTGCTGTGGTGGGGCTGCAAGGAAGCCCTGGGCGCAGGGTCTGGAACACTGCTGGGTGCAACCATTCCCGCCGGTGTCGCCAGGTGGGGAGAGGCCCTGTGCTAACGGAAGAGGAGGGGGCGGCGGGCACTTGCCATGGCCCTCAGGAGACCATGCCTGAGGGAGGGACTCTCTGACCTTGGCCATGGACTCACACTCCCCCAACCTGACAAAGAGATAAGACAAAAGTGGGGGGTATAGGCCTCCCCACCAACCTACAGAGGAAATGGGGGTTGAGGAGGGCTCAGGGGGGAAGGGAGAGGACATCTCACACAGGCATTTTCCCGCACAGTCCCACACTGAGTCCTCACATCCAGGCTTCAGTGGGGGAAGTGAGCCCATTTTACAGGGGAAACAGAGGCTCAGAGATAGCTCCTTCCTTGCCCAAGAGAACACACAGGAAGAGGATGAGCTGGGCCGTGAACACTGAGATTCCAGGCCTGGGCTAGGAGGACTCGCCAGATTCAGAGAATCCAAAAGTGCACGTGTGACATCTGATATGACTTCTCCCCAGCTTATGCCAACTCCCTGGAGGTCCTGCCTCATCAGGCACCACACCTCACCACCTCCTCCCCTCCCCTCAACTACCCCATTGTCTTGCTCCAACCACACAGGCCACATTCCACTTCCTACCACAGGGCCTCTGCACAGGCTTTCCCTGAGCGCTGCACACTGTTTCCTTCTTCCACTCACTTCATTCCTATCTATCCCTCCCAGCATAGCTTTCGACCCCCTCCTCCAGGAAGCCTCCCTGACCTGCCTTAGCCTTTGCAGCCCTTGTTTCAGCCACAGTGTTATCTGTGTATCTGTGAGCAATCAATGTGCCATTACTGTTGTGGGGTCAGACCTTGTCTTTCCTTAGGTGAACTGATGCATCCTCTCCACCCATCCTCCCAGCCCAGGCCATGGAGAATTTGTGAGCTGCTCCCTCTGCAGGACTGCCCATCCGCACCTCTCTGGCTGCTGTGCCCAGCTGTTCCCTCCAGCCAGGCTGGAAACAGAGGCCCAGCTCTCTAGAACATATTTCTCAGCAAGTGACCAGGGAGTCCTGGGAAGCAGGTGGCCTGGAGCCCTGGACCCCTTGAGGGGTGTCTTGGAGAGCTTCCCCGAGGCAGGAAAGGATGGGCACCTTTAGGATCTGGGTGCCTGATGGCCCTGAGGTCCAGTCCTCACCGAGGGTGTGTGTGCAGGCAGCACAGCCCCGAGACGCCAGCAGCATTCAACCCACAGGGCTCAGGCTCATTCTCAAGCACGGCTCCCACTCCACAACGAACCCACCCTGAGCCTGTCTGGTCACCTGTCCAGCCTCCTTTCTTACCCTCAATGTCTTGGTTACAAGCCCAGTCCTTAGCTTCAGACTGCCCAGGATCAAACTCCAGCTCACTCCCTCCCTGGCTGTGTGACCCTGGGCGAGTCACTTAATCTCTCTGGGCCTCAGTCTCCTGATCTGTAAAATGGAGAGAGGGAGGGACCACACTACCTGCAGGGTGTGAGTGAAATGCTTAACCTGCCCCAGCACATGGCAAGGGCCTGACACACCTCAGGGAGCATCCTTGTTCATTCCGCTGAATTCATTTGTTGTGGCCCCAGAGGAAGCCCCTGACACAGGCCTCAGCCAGGGAAGGGCATTCCAGATGGGAGAAAGGACAGGGGCACAGGCTCGGGCGGGGGAACCACAGCATCCTGGTGCTCTCTCACCAGTTCACGCCAAGGCTGGAGTCCAGCCCATGCCCCCTGCCCACCATTCATGAGGCCTGAGTGCCTATACCACTTGACCACACACCTGGGGCAAGCTCCGTCCACACCTGTGTTCCACCAGCCCTACCCCCCCACCCCCACCCCGCTCCCCTCCAGGCTCACTCCCATCCCCTTTGCAGCCTGGCTTCTGGCCATCTTCTCTGAGCCAGGGCAGAGGCCTCATGGGGTCTCCCTGAGGGGAGGGTGGGTGAATCTGATAAGCCAGTCAGAACCACCACCTCCCAGGCAGATGGCAGCGGTGACAGCAGCAGTCACACCATGCAGCAGCAGCAGCACCAGAAGCGATAAGGAGGGAGCAGAGCGTTGGGAATTCCTCCCTTCCTGCAGCGAGGCCATAAACCCGTCCCTCATCCCAACTCCCAGGCTGCCAAGAGCTGCTCCTGTCCGCCCAGCAGCAGCGGGGGAGAACCTGTGGAGTCTGGCACCCTTCTTGAACACGCCTGCTGCGAGGGGGGCGGCAGGATAGCGGGCCATGCAGGCCCCAGGGCCCCTATTCGCCTCTCCAGGAGGAAGAGGTCATGGTTCCCCAGGGCAGAGTAAGAAGAGCAAGGGGGCGGAGAGGAGAGGAATGGGGGATGGGGCGCAAGGCCGGGAGGCCATGAATGCTGGGCCAAAATGTGGGCTCTGTACTGGGGTAGCAAGGAGCCATGACAGTATGGGAAGGGAGGGAGTGTCGAGACAAAATGTGTAGTGGGAACAGGATGGCCACCAAGAAGGCCACTACAGGGATGCAGGAGGGTGGAGAGGGGGCATAGCTTCGGACAGTGGCAGAGAAAACTGGGAAGTGGCAAAGGTTGGCGGTGGGGAGGCCAGTGTCCTCCCTCCCTCACCCCCCCTCCATCCCCCTGCCCACCCCATCCCTGATCCAAGCCAAGCCCTCAGAAAAGGGTGGCCTTAAACTGATTAGAAATGGCTCAGTGGGTGGCACTGGGGGTGTGTGCTCAGGGGTACCAGGTTCAAATGCAGGTCGTGGCCCAGAGTAAAAGCAGACCCACTCACCAAACAGCAGAGGCCCCAGGCTAGCCACCAGCCCCTTCCCATGCCCTCTTCTGCCATGCAAAGGCTTAAGCCCTGGATGGGTCCCAGGTCCCAGCTCAGCCCCCCTCATCTGAGTGCTCCCATGGACTCTAACCAGGCCGAACCAACAGCCCCTGGTCCAGGGTCTCTCAGGGGGCCACCAGGTAGACCTGAGGCTACAGTGGCCTGCAGGGCATCACCCTCCCATGATACGGGCCTCAGTTTCCCCGTCTACAGCATCGAATAATGATCTTCCTGGAGCTGTCAGCAAGGTTAAATGAAATATTACACCGTGAACTTGCCCAGCACAGGCATGAAATAAGTCCCTCCCTGGGAAGCACTGACACCTTTAGTAAGTCGCCAGATGACTTACATTCCTCCCCAAAACCACACTCCCTCTCTACCTCAGGGCCTTTGCACATGCTGTGCCTCCTGCCTGGAACACTCTTCCCTGTCTCTCTCAAACCCCCTGGTTGTTCTAGGCCCAGTTGCCACCTCCTCCAGGCAGCCCTCCTGGTTCCCCAGATAAGGTCAAGGTCCCAAAGCCTCTCCTACCAGAATGCAAACTCCATGAAAGCAGGTGGTGACTGGCTTGCCCACTGCTGCGTGTTCTCATCAATATTTGCTGCATGAATGAATGAGACACACTGACAACCATCCAGACCTTCAGTGATAACACAGGCCCATCAGGGGCAACAGGCCTGCCTTGAGGGCTATGGATGTCTGTTTAGGCCTCTGACTAAGCCTGCAGGGTCTGAGAAGGATTCCTAGAGGAGGTGATACTTCAGCCTGAGATCTGAGACTTAAAGCTGCAAGGTCCCCAACCCCCACTTTACAGATGGGGAAACTGAGGTCTAGAGTCAGAGAGCTGCCCTGTCAGTGTCCTGAAAAGCTGCTCTGCTCCACTGTCCGAGGGCCTGCCAAGTCCCCCACCCCAGGAGGTTCCATCCCACTCCCCTGGGGCCACCCCGCAACCCATCTGGGGCCCCTGCCTCCTCTTCTGGTCACCCTGGTGGCAGGGCCATTCTGTGCTCAGCGGCGCTGGGAGTGCAGCTACATGGCTGAGTCGGGCAGCTGGCAGCAGCGCAGCTCCAAACCAGCTGTTTGGATGACAAACTGCGTTCAAGCTTCATTAGGGTAATCACGGGCTCCCCTCCCGGCAGCGCCGCGGAGCGCGACTGTCAACCTGAACTAATCAAACCCGGCCCCAGGACACCCGCCCGCCTGGCTGACAAGCCGCTAAGCCGCTGAGCCACCTCGCGCTGCACAGCTCCCAGCCGAGGCTGTCCAGCTGGGCCCTGGAGAGGGCCAGCTTCACAGAGACCTACGGAAAGCTCCCAGGATTTTGTGAACCTCAAAGGCCCCATCAGGGTGGGACCATCATGACTGTCACCCCCATTTTTACAGCTGGGGAAACCGAGTTCGATTCATAAGGGGAAGTGATTTAACCAAGGCCACAGAGCTGGAAGGGGAGCCAGGCTCGAACCCAGGACCATTGGGGCCCCCACCTCTCTTGTTCCCATTAACTCCCACACCTGGCAACCATGCCTTTTCCTTCCTTTCAAGGCCCAGCAAGCCAAGCCTGGAGCTCAGAGGCTGGGTCAGCTGTGTGGCCCCGGCAAGCCCCTTCAAGGACCTGGGCCTTGAGCCCTGCACCCCAACAGGGACATTGGGGATTCTGGTGTGGCACTGGGGCCAGTACTGAAGCAGTTGTTGCTGTCTGGGGCAGAGTCTGCCCTGTAGCCTGTAGTCACCTCGCTGCTCAGCGGGGCTGCCCTGAGCATCTGCTGGCCAAAGAACCCATCTGCCCTACATCCTCAGAATCAGAACCTGGCAGGAAAGGGCAGGTCTGGCTTCTTCAAGTGACAACAGGGGAAACTGAGGCCAAGAGGTCATATCAGAGACGATGGGATGTAGTGGAAAGAGTGTGGGCTTTTGAGGCAAACGGATATTCATTCATTCAACCATCTATTCACTCACTCAACAAATACCAGCTAAGAGGCTGCAATGTGGCAGGCACTCAGTATTGGCTGAACAAACAGATGACTAGAAGGATGGGTGAATGAATCAATGAATGGCACCAGGGAGGCAGCCGTGAACTCAACAGATACCATTCCTGCCTCCTGGGATTTACTGTCTAGGGCGGGAGGCAGATGCTTAACAATTAATTACAAATGACATGGCCAGTGAAGAAAAAGCATGAGCTAGCCTGATGACATCCACTAGGAGGGCCCAGCCTGGTCTGAGGAGGTCTGGGCAGGCAAGCTAGGGGAGGTGACACTCCAGATGGGCACTGAAAGGAAGCTGAAGGCAGAAAGCAACAAGGAGCAGCATGTGCAAAGGCCCTAAGATAGGTCGGAGCTTAGGGCTTTTGAGGACAGAGACCCATCCATCTCTGTAGCTGGAGGGCAGTGACAGGCGTGGGAGCTGTCGCAGGCAAGGCCAGGAGGAGCAGCTGGGTCCTTCTTCCAAGGGTGACGGGAGCCACTGGGGGGTTATGAGCAGGAGTGATCTCTGGGTGCCTCGGGGAGCGTTAGCAGGAGGGTTCAAATCCCAGTTCTGCCAACTTCTGCTAGAGCAATCGCACGGACAGTTTGCACAGACATCGTGCTGAGCGAAAGCAGCAGACACGAAAGGGGACATACTGTGCGATTCCCTTGACATGAAGTGCAGAGACAGACAAAGCCAGACTCCACTGCTAGATGCCAGGTGGGTAGTTGTTGGCGGCAGGCGGGCGATGACTGGAAGGGGCACAAGGGAGCCTCCTGGGGTGCTGGGAATGTTCTAGATCTGGATCTGGATGGGGGTTACGCGGCTGTGCACATATGTGGAAACCTATCCAGCTGTACACTTTAGGATTTGCATACTTTTCTGTATTAAATTATACCTTCAAAAATAAAAAGTAGGGCCGGCCGAGTGGCGCGATGGTTAAGAACTCGCTTGGGATGCCAAGAGGGCCCCGGTTCGGATCCCACATATGAGGGCCAGTGACACTGCCCTCCACAGCTAAGATGCTGAACAACAGCTCAACCTGGAGCTGGGCTGCCATGAGTCGCCGGCGACGGCGTAGGCTGCAGCCCCTGTGGCAGTGGGTTGCCATGGGCTACAGTATGTAGCCAGCAGCCAGCGTGAGCGGCCAGCAGCCGCAGTGAGCGGCCGTCCAGAAGCCGGCGACTGATCTGCCTCGCCAGAGAAGAGCGCAATGATGGTGCCAACTTGGGCCAGTGAAGCAACGTCCTCCACAACTAGATTGAAGAACACAAGGACAGCAACTTGTCTGTTCCCCTTCCCCCAATTCCCCAGCACTGTTCCCATTCCCCCAATTCCCCCAATAAAAAATCTTAAAAAAAAATAAAAAATAAAAATAAAAAGTAAATAAAAACAAAATCCTGGCTCTATCTCCCTGCCTCTCTCTGTCTGTTTCTGCATCTGCAAAATGGGGCAGTGACAGGGCCTGCTTCGCTGCACAGAGGGTTTCAGAGGATGGAGCGTGCTCGGGCTGCACACATGCCTGGCCGAGGGCCACTGCACAGCGAATGCAGGGCACACCAAAGCAGAAATGCAGCCAGCTTTCCCCACACTTTGTCCCTCTGTGGGCCTGTTTCCCCAGCTGCAAAAGGCCAGTGGTCTCCACCTGCCTTGGGCAGAAGAGGAAAAAGGGTAAAAAAACTTTCATATCCAGGCCCCTGTGAGCCCACCTGCTCCCAGTCACAAACCTGAGAACAACTCAGAGGTTAGGACCCATGGGTCGCAGGAATCTCTCCCGGCTACATACACAGTGGGTGCTGAACCTAATGCCCAAGGCCACACACAGGCTGGCAGCAGGACCCAGGCTGAGCCCAGGCCTCCAGGTGCCCAGCCCTGAACCCATGCCCTTCCTGCATAGCTAGTGTGCCAGGCTAAACCCAGGGCTCCAGGCTCCCACCCTTGAACTGGCCCTTTCTATGTACCTACCATGTTCACAGGAGCCTACCCTCTAGGACTGCCAGCCCACCACAGTGGCCTCTCAGGGACCCACTGGGATGCTGAACTACAGGCACAGGGGCAGTGGGAACCCAGGCTGGGGGGGCGGGGCAGGGTGCTTAGGGCAGACTCCGGTGGGATGGGCTCGGTGAGGCCCTGAACAGGCCGCTGGACGAAGCCGGTACAATGTAACATTACCCTTGACATTGCAGGGGCCACACAGCTGGGTGCCCCTCATGCCACGGGCTGCTGGAGGCACGGAGGAGCCTCGTGCCCTGTCTGGAGACTCAACATCTCACCAACCTCCTGGACACCTTGGGTGGCCTTGGAAAAATCAGTTGGTGTCATCACCAACATTCCTGCGGCTCAGCTGTCTTCAGGGCCCTCCTGACATCATTTTCTCATAAGCCTGCCAACCACCTGGGCCCGGGTCTTGGGGATCAGAATTGCCATCAACTCCATTTTACAGAGGAGGAAACTGAGGCTTGGAGCAATTTCATGTCCCAGGACCGCCCCAGACGGCTGGGGTCCCAATGGTCAGCTGACCAGGCACAGTACAAGCTCCTCAAGGGGGAAGCCAGTGTGGTCTGTGTCCTGTCCTCCCCACCACACAGTCAGTTCACTCAGTCAAGCAGTCATTCAACAAACACAGACAGAGCACCCACCATGTATGGCAGGCGCTGTTCTAGGAGCTAGAGGTGGAAAGGTGAACGAGGCTGCTGGGACAGATTCCAAATCCACAACAGCTCTGTCATATACTCACAGTGGTGAGGGCAATGCACCCAGTGCCCGTCCTGTGCCAGGTGCTGCATTAAGTATTACCTCATTTAAACCTCCGAGCAGCCTTCTGAGGGAGGTCCTGCCGTTCCCTTTTTACAGATGAGGACGTGGAAGCTCAAATTCAGAGACTTGCCAGAGGCTGCTCTCACGGTCTCTATGGGGAGCAGGATCTAACCCCAGGTCTGCAGGCCCCTCAGTCCTGTCTGTCTGCCAAGTGGGTGTAAGCCCTTTGCAGGCCTTATCTCACAGGACTCTGTGCCCATCCCGTGTCTCAGGCCCAGGCCCTGGCTGGACGCTGTGCCCAAAGCTGCACACCCATAACCCATACTGGCTTTGGCCTCTGCCTACACTTCTGGGATCTGGGCTCCACGGGGCCACTGTAGACCATCTCTGCCCCTGGAGACCCTCGCCAAATCAGCTCAGCCCCAGGGAAGACCCTTGCTCCAGCCCCCATGAGGCATGAGGAGCGCAGAAGACGCAAGAAAGCAGGCAGCCCTGCCTGGAACACTCTCCCTGCTACACCCTCCGCGAGCTGGCACCTGCTCTTCCCTCAGGTCTCGGATAAAAGCCTCCCTAACCACTCTGCCTCCATGAGCACCCCCACACCCTCTGTCCAGCCCGCTCAGTTTTCTTACACAGCTCTGCCCATGGGCCAGCACTAGACATGTTTTTGCTTGTTTACTAGTTGACTAGTTTACTGTCTTTCCTGCTGTATTGTGAGGGCTAGGACCTGGTCTGTTTGATTCATAAATGCCATCATTCCCCACCTCATCCAGCATAGCATCTGGTGCACAGTAGGGTCTCTGGTGCATAGTAGGGCCTCAATAATGTTCCTTATTAAGTGAATACATTTGCTGAGTGAACGTTGACTGGCAGAGGGAAAAGTCCAGGGGTTGTGGGAACACAGCTGGAGCATCTGTTACCCCTCACCCGAGCTGTGGGAGGGGGAGTGGGGAGGTGTTTCAGGCAGAAGGCACAACAGACGCAAAGCCTTGGTCGCAAGAAAGACCTGAGCTCTGGGGACCTACAAGTCCAGTTGCTGAGCATGGGGGGAGCAGAGTGTGAGACTGGGAGGGCAGCAGGCTCCTGGAGGAGGTGACAGAGAGCCCTTGCAGATCTTCAGCTTGGGGGGCAGGGAGCGGGGTTCCCCAGTATTCAGATCACCTCCCAGCCCTGCCCAGACCAGCTTGACCTCCAGTCCCACTCATAGTGGGCAGCAAAGGTCTGTGGGCCAGCCATTACCCCTCCCTGACCACAGGCACTAGGAGCACCGTCCTGGGCGCCAGTCCATAGGTCAGAGAGCCAGCCTACCACCCATGCAGGCTGTTGTCTGTGACCTTGGCCCCATTATCATGGCCTCCCCCAGCCAAGCAAACCAGCTGGCACCAAGAGACAGAGCAGCTTGGGTGAGCTTCTCACTGCAGAAGGTGGCATGGCGTTGTTACGGGCTTATGCGCTCCAGCCAGGACCTGGGGCGGGGGGTGG